>NW_028317901.1:3955000-4132500 GCF_062004578.1 Staurois parvus | reverse complement strand
TTTTATGCTTTAAAACAAAAAAATACCAACAAAAAAATTTAGGCCAAAATGTATTCTGCTGAAAAAAAAATCCCACTAGGTGTAAATTAATTGGTCTATGTGAAAGTTATAGCGTTTACAAATGGCGGTATATGTACTGGAATTTTTATACTAGTAATGGCAGCGATAAGCGACTTATAGTGACTGTGGTGGGCATTCTGACACTGGGTGGGAACTCACTGGCACTGAGGTCACCAGTGACACTAATACAGTGATCAGTGCTAATAAAAAGCACTAACACTGTACTAATGACACTGTGCAGGAAGGGGTTAACATCTGGGGCAAAGGGTTAACTGTGTGTGTTTTACCTTAGAGACATGCAGCTTTGTATCTCTCTGCGGTGCAGAGCAATACAAAGCAGCATGTCCATGCTGACAGCAGAAAGACCTATGTTTACACACAGATCTCTCCCTTGTCAGCTTTCTCTGACGTTTGAATGCTGGCCGGAACCCAGTGATTGACATCTCTAGCCACCAATAGGCACCATAATTTTTGTGCCATTTCATGGGTGCACACAATTTTGAGTCTTTACATGCTTAGTAACTATTTATTCGATGCAACCCAATCTTTTATAATTTTACCGAAAAATGGTTATTCTATCATATTTGTGTGCACTAAAATTCACTTTATTGTATTTTTTTCCTAAAAATATGAGTTTGATAAACAGCTGTGCAAATATCGTGCAACAAAAAAAATTGCAACTGTCACCATTTTATTCTGCAGGGCCTCTGCTTTCAGAACATGTGTAATGTTTGGGGATTCTAAGTAATTTTCAAGCAAAATTGCAAATTTTAACATGTGTGAGAAAAGTTTAACAATTTTCCTAGACACAAACTGGTTAATTTGTGTCTTACATCTGCTTAGTGTTCAGCTTTAAAGCATGCTGGATAATGTATATGATTAACTACATTCAAAGCCAGCCATGCCACTTCCCACACATTATACAATCGTGATGTAAAACTCACTTTCATTGCATTTATCTTGTGCTCTGTGACTAGTTTTTGGCCTCTAAAGGTTGTATTCATACTGAGCAAAATTAAACCAGTTTGATTACACCCCCCCACTCCTTTGCTGGTCAGCGCTCACACTGTGCTTGAAAGGAAGTTCCCGAAGTATGCCTACATCATCACCTCTGCCAACCAAAGCACAGTCATTCTTGCTTCCTTGCTCAGTGATCTGGGGGAGAGTCCTGCCCTCAGTGATCTGGGGGAGAGTCCTGCCCTCAGTGATCTGGGGGAGAGTCCTGCCCTCAGTGATCTGGGGGAGAGTCCTGCCCTCAGTGATCTAGGGGAGAGTCCTGCCCTCAGTGCCCAAGTACAGTTAAAACTGCCAGTGTGAGCGCACCATTGGAGCAGGGGTGGACTGACAACTCATGGGGCCTGCGGGCAATAGGTGATCATGGGCCCCTGTGTCCTTGCCCAAACTCAAAAAAGCCTATGAAAAAAGGTACCAGGGGCATCTCATGGGGCACCCTACTGACCCCGGGCCCTCGGACAGTGCCAGAGTTTCCAAATGGTCAGTCTGCCCCTGATTGGGGGTTTTTCAGATAGACAGCCAGGGACACTACAGCCAGACAGCTTTCAGTGCTGTTGCACTTTGAATGACAATTGCGTGGTCATGCAACATTGTACTCATATGAAATTTTTATAATGTTTTTGAGACAGATAAAGCTTTCCTCTGGGTTTTTTATTTTTTGCTAAACAAACCAAAAACTGAAAATTATGAAAAAAAACTTCTTATTTACATAATTTTATAACAAACTAAGTGATCTTTCTCCTTCACTGATGTGCGCTAATGAGGCGGCACTGGTAGGTGGCAGTGATGGGCATTGACGGGCATCACTGATGGGTACTGAAAGACAGCACTCATATGGCACTGATAGGCAGCACTGACAGGTGGTATTGAAAGGCAGCTCAGTTGGGCACTGATATGTGGCATCGATAGGCACTGATGGAGCTACACTGATCACCAGGGCACTGATGGAGCTACACTGATCATCAGGGCACTGATGGAGCTACACTGATCATCAGGATACTGATGATCAGTGTACATATCCTCTCTGAGTAATGCCAATTACTGGCTCTCCTCTCCTCACGAGCGGTCAGCATAACAGCTTGTGAGGAGAGGAATGCCGATAACCGTCATTTCCTTATTTACATGCGATCAGCTGTGATTGGACACAGCTGATCACATGACAGAGCCGATGTCATTGGCTCTTTCCATTGATTGGTGATCAGCTGTGTCCCAGGGACACAATGCACCACCGATCGCCGCACTGCGCACCCCCAGGGGCGTGCACCCATGGTTAGAGTGGGAGGACGTCATACGACATCCGCCCAGAATAAGAGAACCGCCTTGTGCCCGTCATTTCTTTATGTGGTGGGCAGGAGGCGGTTAAAGTGGAGCTCTAGCCAGGTTCCAGAAAATGTAGAAGTCAGCAGCTATAAATACGGTAGCTGCTGACATTTCATAAACAGACAGACACTCACCTGTCCAGGGAAGAAGTGCCATCCTCATCTGGGCCAGTTCTTAATCAGTCTTCTGGTCCTTGGCGACAGCATGTGAACTGTGGGACGCTGGCTGTGACTCCTTGTGGTTTCATAGTCAGCTTTCCACTACACATGCACGAGCAGCACTGCACCCCCTGTGAATTGTCCCATAGCCTCCTGGGACCTGTGCCGTGTTCCAGAAGGTTGCAGGCAGGAAGAGGAGGGGCCTAGGTGATCTAAGCGGAAGTAGGCGTAGATATCTGCAAAAGCTTGGTACCCACTCCCCCTCCCAAAAAATATAGCAAGTTTAGTAGGGTGGGAGGGGAGGAAGAGGATGAGCGGAACGGCTCCTTTTGGGTGAAGTTTTGCTTTGGATTGGCTGTCACTTTTTTTACGAAAGTTTTCCAAAAATTTTAAAATTTGATCTAAAAAAAGAATAGCAGATAAGCTGCTAAAAATAATTAAAAATGAATGTCCTATTTGCTCACAAGCACTGCATAGAACAGCACAGAATCATAAGAATGATTTTTGGTATATCATTCCTCCACCAGAGCTGCACATTTTTTTGTTTGAGACCCCTAGAAGAACATCACTGGAAATTCTGAGAATATGTGTAGCACTACCTCTGAAGGAGCCACTTGGTAGTTTGGGTTCTTTGTTCTGTGCCTTGACTCCAAGAACACCCTCAGCCCCTCTTAAGGCTACGTTCACACTAGCGTTGTGTGCAGGCGGCAGAGAGGCGTTTGGGAAGCGTTTTTACCGCTTCCCAAACGCCTCTGCCAATTCTGCACATTACAGCACATGGTGCTGTTCTAACGGGAGCGTTTGCGTCGCGGCAAAACGGACGCCTCTGGTCGAGTCAGGAGGCGTTAAAGCCTCCTATTCTCGTCTATGGTGCCGCTCTGCAAACAACCGGCCGGCGTTTGCGGTGCAGTTGCGGGGCGTTTGCGGAGCGGTAACACCACTCAAACTGCATTATAGGCGTTTGTGGGGCGTTAACGCTCAGCAAACGCCTAGCAACCGCCGCTAAACCACACATGCGGCGCTTGCGGAGCGTTAAAAACGCTCCGCAAACGCCGGACCAATGCTTGCCAAACGCTATAGGGGCGTTTGGCAAGCGTTGGTAAAACAGCCAAGTGTGAACGAGCCCTTACACACCTGGTTGAATGAAAGTTACTACAAGCACTTATAAGAACTGTCAGTTTACACAGCTCTTTACATATATATTATACATTTACATCAGTCCCTAACCCTCAAGGAGCATACAATCCAAGATCCCTAATTCATACATACACAGACCAGGGCCAATTTAGACAGGAGCCAATTAACCTACTATCAGGTCTTTGGAGTGTGGAAGGAAACCAGAGTTCTCAGAGGAAACACGCAGGCACAGGGAGAACGTACAGACTCCAGGCAGGTAGTGCCATGGTTGGGATTCGAACCAACAACCCTAGTGTTGTTAGGCAGAAGTGATAACCATCTAGCCCCTGTGCTGCCTATTTGTCCC
This sequence comes from Staurois parvus, assembly GCF_062004578.1. Lineage (NCBI taxonomy): Eukaryota > Metazoa > Chordata > Amphibia > Anura > Ranidae > Staurois > Staurois parvus. The sequence goes on along the minus strand of NW_028317901.1, from coordinate 4,128,465 downwards.
AGCACCAGTTTAAAACTGTATCAGTACTCAACAGCCCCTGCGAGTCCCCACCTGCACTAGCGCTAGAACCATTGGCTCTTAGCACTGGGTCCCACCTGTCACTAAGTCCAGGAACTAAAACAATCCTGGGCTTTCAGTCCTTCTACAGATCACTCCAAGGGCGCATGCTCCAGAAGAGGATTTAAACATTATGCTTTTACATTGTGTTTACATCAGCAGTGTAATGACAGGGGCAGTTCCTCAGAGTATAAATGATTAGGAAGAGATGCTGCAACTCTTACCATCCTCTGCTTGCAGCAGCACTTGACTGCTGTAGTCAAGTATTGTTGGCTGATTGCAGTCAGGAATAGATCACTATTACATGTGATCTGTTGCTGCATTGGGGGTCTAGAGTGGTTCTCCACTGATCTCCCCATAAAGAAGAAAAAGTGTGGAAAGAAAGTTAAAAAAATTGTTTTGTTTGTATATAAATATTACATTAAAATATCGCCTTTCCCTACAGATTCACTCAAGTCACAACAATAATGTCAAATAATATGGATGACATTTGTTTTTAATGTGCAAGTGTACTCAGGTAAGTGCATGCAACATAGTTCACTCTGAGCTTTACCATTCTTTGTTGAAGAAATCACAAATGTGATATAATTTGAATTAGCAGGCTTTGTTAATTATATTTTGGGGTAAACAGACTTGGTGGTGCAAATTACATAAACAATGAGGTTGATTTACTAAAGATAAATAGACTGTGCACTTTTCAAGTGCAGTTGCTCTAGAGCAGTGGTTCTCAACCTTTCTAATGCCGCGACCCCTTAATACAGTTCCTCATGTTGTGGTGACCCCCAACCATAAAATTATTTTCGTTGCTACTTCATAACTGTAATTTTGCAGTGGGAGGACTAGCGCCCCATCACTGATGTCAGTGGGATGAATAGTGTCCCATCGTTGGTATCAGTGGGAGGAATAGTGCCCCATCATTGGTGTCAGTGGGAGGAATAGTGTCCCATCATTGGTGTCAGTGGGAGGAATAGTGCCCCATCATTGGTGTCAGTGGGAGGAATAGTGCCCCATCATTGGTGTCAGTGGGAGGAATAGTGCCCCATCATTGGTGTCAGTGGGAGGAATAGTGCCCAATCATTGGCGTCAGTGGGAGGAATAGTGCCTCATCATTGGCGTCAGTGGGAGGAATAGTGCCTCATCATTGGCGTCAGTGGGAGGAATAGTGCCCCATCATTGGCGTCAGTGGGAGGAATAGTGTCCCATCATTGGCGTCAGTGGGAGGAATAGTGCCCCATCATTGGCGTCAGTGGGAGGAATAGTGTCCCATCATTGGCCTCAGTGGGAGGAATAGTGTCCCATCATTGGTGTCAGTGGGGGGAATAGTGCCCCATCATTGGTATCAGTGGGGGGAATAGTGCCCCATCATTGGTATCAGTGGGAGGAATAGTGCCCCATCATTGGTGTCAGTGGGAGGAATAGTGCCCCATCGTTGGTATCAGTGGGAGGAATAGTACCCCATCGTTGGTATCAGTGGGAGGAATAGTGCCCCATCGTTGGTGTCAGTGGGAGGAATAGTGCCCCATCGTTGGTATCAGTGGGAGGAATAGTGCCCCATCGTTGGCGTCAGTGGGGGGAGGAATAGTGCCCCATCGTTGGCGTCAGTGGGGGGAGGAATAGTGCCCCATCGTTGGCGTCAGTGGGGGGAGGAATAGTGCCCCATCGTTGGCGTCAGTGGGGGGAGGAATAGTGCCCCATCGTTGGCGTCAGTGGGGGGAGGAATAGTGCCCCATCGTTGGCGTCAGTGGGGGGAGGAATAGTGCCCCATCGTTGGCGTCAGTGGGGGGAGGAATAGTGCCCCATCGTTGGCGTCAGTGGGGGGAGGAATAGTGCCCCATCGTTGGCGTCAGTGGGGGGAGGAATAGTGCCCCATCGTTGGCGTCAGTGGGGGGAGGAATAGTGCCCCATCGTTGGCGTCAGTGGGGAGAGGAATAGTGCCCCATCGTTGGCGTCAGTGGGGGGAGGAATAGTGCCCCATCGTTGGCGTCAGTGGGGGGAGGAATAGTGCCCCATCGTTGGCGTCAGTGGGGGGAGGAATAGTGCTCCATCGTTGGCGTCAGTGGGGGGAGGAATAGTGCCCCATCGTTGGCGTCAGTGGGGGGAGGAATAGTGCCCCATCGTTGGCGTCAGTGGGGGGAGGAATAGTGCCCCATCGTTGGCGTCAGTGGGGGGAGGAATAGTGCCCCATCGTTGGCGTCAGTGGGGGGAGGAATAGTGCCCCATCGTTGGCGTCAGTGGGGGGAGGAATAGTGCCCCATCGTTGGCGTCAGTGGGGGGAGGAATAGTGCCCCATCGTTGGCGTCAGTGGGGGGAGGAATAGTGCCCCATCGTTGGCGTCAGTGGGGGGAGGAATAGTGCCCCATCGTTGGCGTCAGTGGGGGGAGGAATAGTGCCCCATCGTTGGCGTCAGTGGGGGGAGGAATAGTGCCCCATCGTTGGCGTCAGTGGGGGGAGGAATAGTGCCCCATCGTTGGTATTAGTGACACAAATGATGGGGCACTATCCCTTCCACTGACACCAATGATACTTACCTTGCTGACTCCTGCTCCAGCCTGGGCTCGCTCTCTCCCTCTCCCATCTACAGCCTGCATACCTGGCTGCAGCAGCAAAATTTGCACTTACCTGTCAGCTGTCTTCCTTCTCTGGCCTCTCTCTTCACTCGTTCCTGCAGCTCCCTCAATCTTCTTCGATCTCCGCGCTGCCGCTCGGCTCCTCCTCTCCAAGCTCCACCTTCTCGCCGGTGATTGGCCGCCTGTGTGCCTCTCCTGAGCTACAGTTCCGGTGGCCAATCAGCGGCGAGGAGGCGGTGACAGGGGCAGCATATCATCCCGCCCACACATCGCCGGAGACAGCAGCGGTGTCTCGGTTCCTAAGACCATCGGAAATATGTGTTTTCCGATGGTCTTAGGCGACCCCTGGGAAATGGTCGTTCGACCCCCAAAAGGGTCGCGACCCCCAGGTTGAGAACCGCTGCTCTAGAGCTTATGATGGCAAGCTCTGCTGACTTCCGTCATCCAATCATGTGCAAGCAAAACCCCTTTTTTCCCCTTGCATGTGATTGGGTATTTTTTTGCAGTGTGAAACTTCACCTTATGCACTAAGCTCTGGAGCAACTGCACTTGCAGAGTGCACAGTCTATTTGCCTTCTGTAAATCAACCCCATTGCATTGGAAACAATTATAGGAACAATACATTTTCTTTATCGTACATCACGGAATACAGAGCAGGCTATTCATGACTATGTGGGTTATAGGTCACCTATAGGTGAATGGACATTGGCTGACCAATCAGAGAAGAAGTCCTCTCCTGTATAACCTCTCCTACACAGGAAGTACTTCAGTTTTTCCACCAGTGTCTGTAAAGCAGATGGTCACTGAAAGTGTTGCTTGTGCTCCTGGGGCATACCTAAAGGTCTAGTACGGTTCCTTCGAGAATCACGGACTGTAAATCGGATCCATTTGAAAAGTTGTGAGCTAAAATGGATGGTAGCCAAGCCTCACTGGATAAGGAGAAGAATCCTTGGGATTTTGCCTGTAATGCAGCCTGACAGCACTGGATCCCGTGTAGATGTAACCCTGTGCAGTATATATCTGACCAAGGAGCTTTCCAATGGGGTGCTATACAGGTCTGAGGCAGTGGCGTCACATTATGGGGACTGAGTCCTTGAAGGTCTGTATGACAATGCCTTATGTGATGGGTGAAGGTCGCTGCCTAGCTGAAGTCAGGGACCTGCAGCAGGACTGGTAAGCTACCTCTTTCTCTCTGAAAAGGAAAAAAAAAAAACCACACAGATTTTGGAGGGAAAAAGGGGAGTTTCTTGGTGCAATTGGCCAATCTACCACCAGCGGTAGTGCTCACCGCATTTAGCCAGAGAAAATGTATGCCTGCCTGTTCCAGGTGGATCACTAGAGGGAGCACTAGAGCGGCTGGAAGCAGAAGTCGGCCATGTTTATCAAGGGGCCTGGACACATGTGGGCTACTGCTGGTGGACTCCTGGGGCTGGAACACAGAGCAGGCTATTCAGTGGGACATGTGAGTACTCCCTTGAGGGGGAAGGAGCATTGGCCAGTCAGTCAGCTCAGCAATTTGCATTGAGTATTTTTATCACCATACTACTTGCATAGCTGTATTTTGTGGTCTGTGTTTACTACTGAAGGTGCACAGGTTTTAATGCGAAGTGAAGTAATGTCTTCCAGAAAGCAGAGTGGGGGAGGCACTGATGAACCTAGCTGGATGTCCGCTGTAGTATCCTCTCCTGAGTGGCCAGAAGTGACTGCGCAGTCTGAGCCACTGCAGTTATCTGGCATTGTAGCTTGTACTGGGGCGTCTGTCTTGGCCTATGTAACCAAGTATGATCTTGCTTCAGCCTTAGCGGGTTTTGAGGATACGATCATAGGGATCATAGGGAGACTAAGAAGCGGGAGAGATCCCAGTCTCAAGAACCACTGATCCTGGAGCAGGAATGGGTAGAACTGGAGGATGAGGAGAAACTGCAGGAAGGTCAGGCAGAGTCTTTGTGAAGGGTCACAGCCTGAGGAGAAGCAGGCAGTCTCTGCCTCCCAATCTCAGAGGTTATAACTCTAGCACCTCACTGTTATGGTACGATCTCGATTCAGGCTACCTCTGATAAAAAGCTCTGAAGTTACTTTTTTTTCTTTGGGCTCTTTGAAGCCTCTACTGGAGTACTCAGGCCTTTCCAGTGCATCCTCTTTTGGAGCAGATTATGTATGCTGACTGGGATCATCCAGACAGGGTTTTTGTTCCACCAAAGAAGTTTTCTCTTTGGTACCCTATGGAAAATAAGTTTAAGAAGTAGGGTATACATGTAGTGGGTACAGCTGTTTCATCCCTGAAAGACCTTAATAGTTGGTACTATTAAGGGCCAGGTTTCAGCATTGGCCATTTTTTTCCAAAGGCCCATTGTGTCTCACTCTTTAGTTCATACATTTTTGCAAGGAGTAATGCATATAGCTCCGCCTGTAAGGCTACCATTATGTCTGTGGGATTTGAACTTTGTCTTGGAGGTTTTGCAGAAACCACCATTTGAACCTATGGGGGAGATTCCACTAGTTCTGGTAACTAGAATGTTTTGTTTCTAGTGGCAATCACTTTGGCAAGAAGGGTGTCTGAGTTGCCAGCCCTTTCTTGTAAGGAACCTTTTCTGGTTTTGCATCAGGATAAGGTAGTGTTGTGATTTTAACCAAAAGGTGGTTTCTAGTTTACATCTCAATCCAGACATTGTTCTGCCTTCTTTCTTTCCTAGGCCTCAGTCAGCAACAGAGATATCTTTACATACTCTGGATGTGGTACGCGCTATAAGGGTTTTCCTGAAATTGTTGGCACAGGTCAGGAAGTTGGAAGCTTTTTTTGTACTACCTGACAGGCCCAGGAAAAGGCAGGTGGCATCCAAAGTAACTATTTCACATTGGATCTGCCAGTTGATCATTCAAGCCTATGGCTTGAAGAGTAAGGTCCCACCCTTTAGGGTGAAAGCACACACTACCAGGAGTGTGGGGACATTTTCACTAATAATAACTGCTAAAACCAACGGCCTTTACTCCATACTCATACTCCTTGACCTTTCCGCTGCCTTTGACAGTCGACCACCCACTCCTCCTCAGTAAACTCCACTCCATCGGCCTCTGTGACTCTGCTCTCTCCTGGTTCTCCTCTTACCTTTCTCAGCACACTTTCAGTGTCACATACAACTCCTCCTCCTCTGCGCCCTCTGTTGGGGTACCCCAAGGTTCTGTCCTTGGGCCCCTCCTTTTCTCTCTCTATACCTCCTCCCTGGGTCAACTGATAACCTCCCATGGCTTCCAATACCACCTCTATGCTGATGACACCCAGATCTATCTCTCAACTCCCCAGCTCACCCCCTCACGTATCACAAATCTACTAAGCGACATATCAACATGGATGTCACATCACTACCTTAAACTCAATCTTTCAAAAACTGAGCTTGTAATATTTCCTCCTCCCCGATCCCCTACTCATGACTTTACCATTAAGATCAACAGCACAACCATTGGTCCTTCCCCCTCATGCCAGGGTGCTAGGCGTAATCCCAGACTCTGACCTCTCCTTTGGGCCCCACATCCACCCACTGGCTAAATCCTGCCACCTCAACCTTTCCAAAATCCGCCCCTTCCAGACCAATGACACCACAAAACAACTTATCCACACCTTAGTTATATCCCGCCTCGATTACTGCAACTCCCTCCTCACTGGTCTACCGTTACACAGGCTATCCCCCCTTCAGTCTATTATGAATGCTGCTGCTAGACTCATACACCTTACCAACCGATCAGCAACTGCTGCCCCTCTCTGCCAATCCCTCCACTGGCTTCCACTAACCCAACGTATAAAATTCAAAATACTAACCACAGCTTACAAAGCCATCCACAACACTGCCCCTAGCTACATCACCAACCTCAGCCACAGATACCACCCAAATCGCCCACTCTACTCCTCCCATGATATCCTCCTCTCTAGCTCCCTCATCACCTCCTCCCACGCTTGCCTCCAGGACTTCTCCAGAGCCTCTCCCATTCTCTGGAACTCCCTACCACAGCATGTCCGGTCAGCCCCCACCCTGTCTGCCTTTAGGCGATCTTTGAAAACTCACTTCTTCAGGGAAGCCTACCCCACCTCCACCTAAGAACTGTACTTAAATCACCTCCGCCAGATCATCCCCCGCAGTTATCACCTTTTGTATCACCTCCCCCTTCCTTTAGATTGTAAGCTCCACGAGCAGGGCCCTCCTATTCCTTCTGTACTGAAATGTATTGTAATTGTACTGTCTCCCTTATATTGTAAAGCGCTGCGCAAACTGTTGGCGCTATATAAATCCTGTATAATAATAATTTTGGGCAATCCGCCATCAGTCATTCAGATTTGCAAGGCCACTACATGGGCTTCAGTTCACAAAGTCACACAGTTTTACCAGGTGAATGTCAGAGCTGCAGAGGACTCTGCCTTTGGTCACAGCATCTTACAAACAGCTGTGTAGGTCTTGAGGGATTATTGGCAGTGGCCATCATGGTGTCACACTCCCCTCAGAGTTCTTGCTTTGCTTTAGGACATCCCACAGTCATGAATAGCCTGCTCTTTGTCCAATGATGTACACTATGTAGAAAAAAATCCAATTTTCTTTACTTACCTGTAAAATCCATTTCTTGGAGTACATCATGGGACACAAAGGTCCCGCCCCTGTTTCTGGAATTTCATTGCCTACTACAAAAATTGAAGTACTTCCTGTGCACCAAGGGGGAGGACTTCCTGATTGGTCGGCCAGTGTCCATTCACCTATAGGTGGCATATAACCCACAGTCATAAATCGCTTGTTCTGTGTCCTGTGATGTTCTCCAGAAAATGGATTTTTACAGGTAAATGTAGAAAAAAAAAAAGTTGTTAATCTGTTACTATTTATTCCTAATATAAACCAATAAATAGTATATGTATCCATACCTGAAACCAAATTAAACGCGTCTTAAAAAAAAAAAAAAATTATGTATCATACATTAGTGTAGACTACACATGATAAAAAGGTACAATTTGTCCAAAAAAAATTCCACTGGCACACCAGGGGATTTAGGGTGAAAAATGCCTGGGGATGCAAGAGGTTAACAAAGTATACAGATCTGAGTCTAAAAGTTGTAATTGTGTATTCATCCAGCTCAATTTCTAAAGCTTGCTTTGATATTTAAGCACCAGATCTGGTTACACATTTTCCAGTGACGTAGGTGAGCTGTAACAGGAAGCCAAAACCCCATAATACATACCTCAATTTTATAGTTCTCTGGAATACATCATTTTTTTTTTTTTTTTTTACTGGTTTACTACAGAGTTTCACTTTCTGTAGGAGTTTCAGCCATGCCCAATAAACTATTTACTGGCATGAAAACCCAGATGAATGTTAGATTTCCTTTTACAAGGAGTGAGATTAGAATGTCTCTGTATGCTGTGCAATAAAATCACAACCAACATGAATATACCAGTTAGAGTTGAATGAATGTGTGACTGGCTACCTTGGATACATTGTATCATGCTTGACAATATGTTGTGTAAGGGCCAATTCATATCCGAGTTGTACAGGAACGTGGTCATTAATTTGAATGGATTGCAAAAATAAGGTATGCACTACTTTTCAAAATGCACCGCACCAATTCACTTGGTACTGCAGATCCATGCTATCTGGTTCAGGCAAATGCACTGCGCTTGTGGTCTGTTTAGGGTGCTTATAACCATGTATTGGCACCTGCAGCAGATTGCAAAGGCAGTGCATTTTGAATATGGTGCAGGAAACACGCATGGAACCTGCCTTTCCTGCACCACATTCTGTTAACAGAACTAAGGATAGCGCTAGCTAATTACACATTGTGCTCTCTCATATCACAACATGAGCTAGCAAAGTAAGCCCCGGTTTACACTGAATACGACTTTGAAATCAAGTGAAGTAACACAATTTTAAAGTCGCATATCAGTGAAATTGTAAAAAATAGTGCAGAAACCTTTTTTCAAATCGGTGTGGCGCCGCAAATTCGGAATCGCACCAATTTGAATGGATCCATTGCGGACAATAGGGTATAACTTCTCATGCGATTTGAAACTTCAAAATCACATGACAAGTTGTACTGGTGTGAACGGGGGCTAACATTGCAAAGGTTATTTATTTTAGTTGCGCAACAATGCTAAGGGGATAATATTTATAGCCCAACTTCAGGAAAATGATAGAAATCCACCTGTAGGCTTCCCTGCCCTGCAAGGGGTAAAGTGGTATTAAAACTAAAGAAAAAAAAAAAAATAATGCAACTTACCAACTGAAAAATGTGATGGCTGCATCAGTTTTCTTTATGTTCACCTGGTGATCTGGCCAGTAGGAATGTTATTTAACAGGTCAGGTCGTCCTGAAAAGTGACAGCTAGAAGATTGAAACAAGCCAAGTAACACAAAAACAAAATAAAATCTTGCAAGCAGCAAAAAATAAAAGAAAAGGCAAAAATTTAATAACACCAATACCCAATGTTAATACTCCACCTATAAATACCAATTTGAAAGCGGCTCACACCCTACACATTCATATTAATGTGCAAAAAACATTTTAAACAAATGTGCCATGCCCCCAACTGTAACTAGACCATTTGCATAACAAAATGCCTAAAACTGAGTTTTCTAATATACAATATACAGTAAATGTACATGTACATGGAACATAAAATGCTGCTTTCATCTAAAAGTCCCACTGATTTGCATAGTCCTTCATAAGGTCATCTTGTTAATCACTATAAATTTTTCATCAATACACTCCACTCTTCTCTCCATATTGTACACCACCACCGATACATTCGATATGCCTCACCTGGAGCTTTTGACCTCAACTATACAATGTTTGGTCAAATCGCATGTGTCCTTTCATATGGGCTTAGAGGTATATATTTTTCCTCTTGGGTCAGAACATCCACTGCAAAACATTTCCACCTTCGAATTTCACTGCTCAGCATAAAAATCAGAATAAGCAAAACATATTGCTTTATTGCAAAAAACACCTTTATGTAAAACAAAAACCACTCACATTCTTTTGGTGCTCAACCACACCAGATATAGTCAGCCTGTTGAAACCCCCTTTACAATACAGTCAGCGTCCTCATGGATCCTCTGTCTGGTACCGCAAGCATAGCGACATCACCAAGCCCCTCCCCTACACCTTACGCCACAGGGTTAATTTGGAGGAGATTGTTTACAGTGGATGTTCTGACCAGGGGCGGACTGACCATTTGGAAACTCAGGCACTGCCCGAGGGCCCAGGGTCAGTAGGGGGCCCCCAAGAGATGCCCCTGGTACCTTTTTCATAGGCTTTTTTGAGTTTGGGCAAGGACACAGGGGCCCCATGATCCCCTATTGCCCGGGGGCCCCATGAGTTGTCAGTACGCCCCTGGTTCTGACCAAAGATGAGAAATACATCCCAGGATATACCTCTACTAAATCCATATAAAAAAAGGGACACATGCTATATTTGACCAAACATACATGTGAGGTTAAAAGCTCCAGGTGAAAGCACATCGGGTGCATCGATGGTGGTGTACACTATTGAGAGAAGAGTATTGATGAAAAATTCATAGAGTGATGTTTAACAAGATAACCCTATGAAGCACTATGCACATCAGTGGGACTTTTAGATGAAAGCAGCGTTTATGTTATGTACATTTATATTATAAAATCAGTAAACTCATAGTTTTAGGGGTTTATGCAAATTGTGTAATATTACAGTTGGAAGCACAGCACAGTTGTTTAACCACCTGCCGACCGCAGATAGCCGAATGACGGCTCCACTGCGGCCAGCCAGTTCTGGGAGGGCGTCATATGACGTCTTCCCAGAACGCGCTCTCCTGCACTCCCCCGGCGATCTCCGTGATTGCTGTGTCCTATGGATCACATGATGTGGTAAAAGGCCAATCGCAATGGCCTTTTACCACGTGATCAGCCGTGTCCAATGACACGCTGATCACCGGGAAATGCAATTGCCGGTTCTTGGCTGCACTGGAAAGTACTGCCGAAAACCGGCAGTTGTCAGAGCAGGGATCGGCACCGATCATCAGGGCACTGATGATCAGTGCCCTGATGATCGGTGCCCAGCAGTGCCACCCACCAGTTCAGCCCACCTCTGCCCAGCAGTGCACCCACCTGTGCCACCCAGCAGTGCCACACACCTGTGCTCAGAATTGCCACCTACCTGTGCCCAGCAGTGCCACCCACCTGTGCCCACCCATATGTGCCCATCAGTGCAGCCCAGCAGTTGTGCCAGTCAGTGCCCAGCAGTTGTGCCAGTCAGTGCCACCTATCAGTGCTGCCTATCCGTGACACCTCATTAGTGCTGCCTATCAGTGCCGCCTATCCGTGCCACCTCATTAGTGCTGTCTATCAGTGCCCATCAGTGATGCCTCATCAACGCACATCAGTGAAGGAGAAAAATTACCTGTTTGAAAAATTTTATAATAGAAACAAAGAAATTATTTTTTTTTTTTTAATTGTTTGCACTTTTTTTGTTTATAGCGCAAAAAGTAAAGTGCCCAGCGGCGACTAAATACCACCAAAAGAAAGCTCTATTTGTGAGGAAAAAAATGATAAAAATGTCATATGGGTACAATCTTGCATTACCACGCAATTGTCATTCAAAGTGCGACAGCGCTGAAAGCTGAAAATTGGCCTGGTAAAGAAGGGGGTATAAGTGCCCGGTAGGCAAGTGGTTAAATTATAAACTAATTGACACTGACAGGGGTGCTTACAATGGTCAGATTTTATGCATTTATGTAAACAATTTAAACAAAAAAACAAAAAAACAAACAAAGAATAAAAGGGTTTCAATAAATATTTTTTAAAAAATGTGAGCTGGAGTTTGGCTTTTATATTGTTAAAGTCCATCTAAATATTCTAGTGCATCAACCACTAGCCTTTCCCCAGATTGCTGTCTTCCAAAGGTGTCGTTGCTCCTCCATCTAGAGTGGAGCCACCCCAAGACTGGAAGAGAGTTACTGGTCAGATCACCAGGTGAAAATACCACACACACACGAATTGATAAGAGACATTACATTTTTGTTTTGGGGTTTAATACCACTTTAAATGCTCTTTATAATCTAGGGGAGAAATTAGGCACTCACTTTACATCCTACACCATGCTCTCCTCCTTTACCTGAAGCTCTGGTCTGTGAATAGAGGCTTGGTGTCATCACTTACAATACAGGGACATTAAAGTGGTTCTATAGGTTGTAAGAGCATATAAAAAAAAAAAAAAAAGCTAACAAACATGTTATACTTACCTGCTCTGTACAATGGTTTTGCACAGAGCATCCCCAATCCTCTTCTTTTTAGGTCCTCCACCAGTGGTCCTGGCTCCTCCCCCCCCCCCCCAGTCAAGTGTCCTCCAACACCAAGCCTCTTGCTATGGGGGGGGGGGCACTTGAGCAAGCTTGCTCCCGAGCCACGTTACTATGTCCATTCACACAGAACGCAGCTCAGCACTGCTACCTTCTCTCTCCTAATTGGCTCATTGGCTGTTATTGATAGCAGCAGGAGCCAATGGCCCCCACTGCTGTGTCAGCCAATGAGGAGAGAGACACCCAGGAGAGCTTCAGCTCTCATGCACATCGCTGGCTCGAGATGGGGTTCAGGTAAGTATAAGTGGGGACTGAGGGGGGAGCTGCACCAAGAAGGTTTTTTTACCTTAATGCATTAAAGAATAAGTTCTCCTTTTGGACAAAAATAATAAATGCACTTTTTTTTTGCAGGTAAAAAAAAAAATGTGCATTTATTTTTGTCCAAAAGGAGCCTGGAAAGCATTGCACCAGCTATCAGTGGATCGCTGATGCCATGCAGGTCTCATGAAGACCTGTCACAATATCTGCTTGCCGTATGGGATGTATGGTCAAGCAGATATATTGACCGGAAGCTTCAATGAACTACCACGGCACTCCACAGCTCCGTGGTAGATCATTGAAAAAACTACAAGCCCACATCCGCTATGGATGTCGGGACTTGTAGGCGCTCATTCACAGATCTCTGTGAATGAGTGATGCAGCCATGTGGTCAGCGCCCCGCGGTTTTCAAATCTGACAAATAGTACGGGGGACTTACTCCCCATACTGTCAGAGGGAGGGTGGTGGCGGGCACAGCTACAGCTATGGAAAAATGTTCCTTAAAATGGGTGGAACATGCAAGATGTTCCCAAAAGAGAACTTATCCTTTAACCACATCCTGACCATCCTATAGCAGATAGTGCTAAAGGGCAGCAGGGGTGCGCAAAATCACGTATATACACAAACACACACACACACGATTTTGTATTAACGAGCATCTCTGACATGGAGGATTGCTTTGTTTACCAACAGTTCTTTATCAGCTCGGGCACACTGCTCTGGATGCACCGCAGAAGGGAAATGTTCATAGTCGCTGATTTAGTAGCATTTACTTGTAAACCCGAAAGAAGAGCAAAATCCATCAGAAGCGACGAGATTGGGGAGAGAAACAAGTGGAGACAAGAGATACATTAGAATATCGTCCACAAAAAGGGCAATCTTATGATGCAATCCTGCCAACTCAAGACCCGAAATGTCCGGATAAAGTTGAATGCGAACAGCGAAGGGTTCTAAGGCCATGATGAAGAGAAGAGAAGATGGGACAACCCTGACACATACCACCCCCAATTGAAAATCGAGAGGATTCAACCCCACGATAATGGACTGTAGCAGACAGAATACTATAAAGTTTATAAATCCACTGAAGAAAATTCTCTCCCACACCCCACCTCTGCAAGGCCCTCCATAAATAAGTCCAGGAAAGAGTATCAAAGGCTTTAGTAATATCCAAAGACAGAAACATAAGATGACAGGACTGCATTTGAGCGAAATGACCAATTAAAATAGAGCATCGAATATTATCGGCCACCTGGCGCCGAGGCACAAAACCCACTTGATCTTTATCAATTAAGGTAGGGATTAAACACATTCAATCTATTGGCCAGAGTTTGTCAAAATTTTCAAGTCCACATTTAAAACAAAGAAATAGGGCAGTAATTAGACTATGATTGCTGATCTTTCCCCGGTTTAGGAATCATCACAATCTGAGCCTTGAGCATTTCCGTGGTCAGCTGGCCATCCCGCTTAAGCTGGTTAAATACCTGGGCCAAAAAAGGACTACAACATTTTTTATAAAAAAAGGAGCTATAAAACCATCTGGGCCAGCGCGCTTATGCTGCTTCAGAGATTAAACCTGCTGAAGTTTGTTCTGTGTAATATCAGCGCCCAGCATGTCCCTCTGATAGTCTGTTATATGAGGTAAAGGAGTCTCCCGAAGGAATGTATCAATGACATTTGCTGGGGCATCCCCCGAGCCAGCATAAAGTTTTGAAAGATGAGAAAACTCATCCACTATATGCCTGGGATTAGAGGTTCTCAGACACTTCCTAGTTTTCAGAGTATAATGAGGTAATTGAGGGGCAAACGATCATAACTTATTAGCGAACAGTCCCTATTTTGTTGCCATTTTCATAAAACTTTTGATGAGACCATCGCAGATGGCGCTCAGCCTCGTCAGTCAGACACAGAGATCTGTGCAAAGACTATCCACCTTCCATCAGAATTGACCTGTTGGGAAACCGCTTAAACAGCACCATAACCCTTTCAAGCTCACATTCCAAAGCCTGCCGATGATCCCATTCCTTATGCCATCTGGAGGCCAATTGTATGGTATGGCCTCTAATAACCACTTTATACGCTTCCCAAAGAGTAACAGATGAAGAGACCGTACCCAAATTATTCCGTAAGTAATCCAAGGAATGGATCCAAACAGCCTCAACTACAGAAGGAAAAAGAAAGGGAATCATTAAGATACCAGGAGGGAGCTCATTGACACTGAAGGGGGGGAACTGAACACTGCGTGTATTGGGATTTTTTTTTTTTTTTTTTTTAGCAAAGACATGTAGCAGAATACATTTTGGCCTAAATTTATGACGCAATTTGATTTCAATTTTTTTACTGGACATGTTTAATAGCAAAAAGTAAAAAATATTTCTCAAAAATTGTCAGGTTCTTTTTTTATAGCGCAGAAAAAAACGTAAATTTGACTGCGCAATTGTCAGTTAAAGTAACGCAGCACTGTAACGCAAAAATGACCTGGTCAGGAAGGGGGTAAACCCTCAGGAGGGCAAGTGGTTAAGGTAAAAAGGCTTCTGCTTTTAGAACCACTTTAACCCTGTATTGTATGTTAAAGAGGCTGTCATGTGATCTAAATGGTCACAGCATACAGAGCAGACTGCCTGGGACTGATTACAATACTGGATGGACCCTTCTAGAGTCTAAGGTACGTATTTACTATTTAACAGAAAATTGTATCATACTTACCATAATTTTCATTTCCTGATGCCAATCCATGGCAGCATACATGTGATATAGCTCCACCCCTATATCCACCCACAGGACCCGTGTATATCCATAAAAGCCTGACAGTGTGGTTATGATTTTGATACACAGGTTACCAAAGAAATACCACTCAATAAGAGAGTTCTAAAACACCAGCAATTTCCCAGGAACAGAAGCGTCTTTCCTTTACAATAGACCTCCTAAAACAAAAAGACATTCAAAATGGTTGACCGACCAGATACACTTATGATGTTAAAACACTGTTGACTGAATATAAATGAATGACCTATTTAACGCTGTGAAACACAATGAAGTCAGACAGCCCTGACCCCACATAACCTGACCAGTGTTGACCAAAAGTCATAAAATGTTCATTGTGAAAACATAGCATCTAGATACCTGAACTTTGAGAAATAAGTAAAGTTCCCAAGAAAACTTACAATTTTCAATTCAGGACAAAGATATTAGCCTGTCTCGGGAATTTTAACAACCATCAGTCAAATATCTGCTGGGAGATCAACTGAATATTTACCAGGGAGCTAATAGACAATGGCCCCAGCTATGCTTACAATCCTCAGGTGTGTACATAGACTGGAAGATATAATTTCATTCATGGGTACCAAGGTCTTAAACTTATACATAATTATGATCACAGGAATCACTCAACTACAGTACAAAAGCATAAAAAGAATGAACCAAATACCAGTTTATAATGACATATGATATGGATTGTGATTCGGGTAGACTGTTTGGTATTAAAACAAATTACTTACTAACAATATGTACCTACATCGGAGTGCAAAGATATATGATGGACTGAAATAACGCATGTGCATGTGCATTATCTGATCAAGTACCATGACAAATTATGGGAATAGTCTTAATATCTACCATTTTCAGAATACCTGACATCCATAAAAATATAATTCTCATCCAATAAGGATAGTCCACATACTTGAGCCAACTCAAACAAATGGACATTAGCAAGAGGGATATCCATGAGAGCCACTTTGATACTCCATTAAGACATTTTATCAATGCAATACTCCTTAAGATCATACATAAACGGAGATTACTCATGACCAAGTGATGTAATGTACAGCGCTGAGCGAACTATTGGCGCTTTATAAATACTGTATAATAATAATAATAACATTTTCATTCATGGAACATGACTGCCTGTAGTGGACAGGTAAAGAACATCCAGAATAAACTGTATGCTTGGCTGTCCAATCGACATGTACTATGGGTGGATCCAGCAGGCAATGGATCTCCTCAGTATATATACACAAATTAGGAGAGAACCTTAAAAAAACAAAAAACACTTACTTGAAAAGCTGATTGGAGATACTTTGTTGAAAAATCTTTTGCCTGCTAAAAAGACCCCATTTTTTATCTGGATAAAACCTTTGCCTGCCAAGAAACACAACTTTTGTTTGCTTTCTGAGAAGAACTGCTGCTGATTGGAGAGATTGCTGCTGGCAAGAAACAACATTTTTACCAACCTGCTGTTCCACCCCAAAGATGTTAAAGAATGATATACCTGGGGAGTGATGAGATATTGTGGCCAAGTATCAAAACTTTCATTCATTCAAAATTTGCTAGAACTTCACTAATATTTCTATTGTGCTGTAATCGTGCACAGTGATTACATACATACTGCTAATTACTTCAAAATTGTATTGATCTGACTGAACCTTCAAGATTGGATGGTGTATAGAGAAATTGGTTGCTAAGTTTTCATATTTGGGTTGTATTGATTATAGAATAGGGTTTTATTTTTTCCTCTGTATTGGTATACTTTAACACATTGTTCCAAAGACACACTTGAAGTGTTGCAGTGTGTATTATATCAGAAATATAATTCCTAATTCTCTACGGCCGCAGGAATTGGGAACGATATACTGAATGCGGACAAATGATATTTGCTAATCACTGAGAAAATCAAGGTTTTGTTGATTACGCTGCTATAATATATATTTTGTGATTGACCGAATTGAAATTTATTGTGGGTTATTCTTTGTGTGTAGGAAATACTCATCACCAGTAAATTAGTTTGTATTAAAAAAACATTTTGTACATAAATAAATGTATTAATCAAATTGACAATATTTGTATATTTGGTAAGAAATCTCATTGGTAAAGCAAAAATTGGTTAAAAAAAAGCAAGAAAAATTATATTGTGGTGATATTTATTCAAGTATCTATATTTAATATTGTTAAAGGGCTGGAGGCACTGCATCATAATTCTATACGGGAGTCAGACACCGCCCATTTTATTTATAATTAATTATCACAAAAGCACCACAGAGCAACCTCCCGCATTCTCCGTACAATCAAGATCAAAACGAGGGAGGGTTCATATGCTGCCGTGGATTGGCATCAGGAAAAGAAATTACGGTATGATACAATTTTCCATTTTCCTGATGCCAACATGGCAGCATACATGTGATAAATAACTACCTAAACAGGGAGGGATAAAAACTGTATCATCAAACTACATTACAATGGACATGGAAGCATAGACTACTATTCTGTTGAAGCCCATTGACACATAAGCCCCTGGATCTTCCCTGCAGCAGGTGCACTGTGGTAACTAGCCTACTGCTTTGCAAAAGTCTTCATAGACACTTTGTATGCGCTGCCCCAAATGTAGAGATGGACCTGGCTGAATGAGTCTCTACCACTTCTGGAGGCTCTTGCCTGGCTGCATTATGTTTTCAGGATGACCTTGACACTCCAAGATGACAAGGTTTACTGCAGTTTCCTCTTCTGAATTTGCCTGTTGGAAACACCAACAGCCTCCCTGAGGATTTAAACTAGGAAGCAATTTCAAGGTAGGCATCTTAGATACCTGGTCCAGAAAGGATGGAATCACCAATTTGTAAGATGAAAACTGAAGCCACCTGGGGACAAAAAGGTGCTCGAGGGGCATAGACTCCTATCTATTGGTGCAAACAGAGACCTGGCAAGGAAATCCAGTGCCAGAATAAAATCCCACAGGGGAAAGGTTTTTCCACCTCAGGGCAAAGTCTCAGGACCAACCTCCTGAAAACACTTCCCTGGCAGCTCACACACATTCCCTGGTTAAGCTGAAATTTGAGCCCTTACAGAGCTAGCTGAGCCCCAAATCCAGATCTGTCTGTGGAAATTATAGCAACTGGGCGACCACCAGGTTGCTAGGATCAAAATCCTGCTCAGCTGCAAAGATTATGAACTTGCTCCAGACTTCAAGTAAATGGTATCCTTCCTGAAACCCTGCAGGATTTACCACTGAAAGAGGGTGGCCCTAATCCTTCAAACCTTCCCTCTCAATTTCCAGTCCATCCTGGGCCAGGTGTGGAAACACTGGTATCTGAAGTGCTTGGTCCACACTCCAGTTCCATGACTAGGGTAAAACTCAGACCTGGAGGCTAATCGGCCATGCATGTTATCACAGTGAGACTCTCAGACAACAGTCCCCCCTGGAACTTCATGATCAAAGGTAGTAGAGGAAAGCAATTTGCTAGACAACTATTCCTTGGCCGAGTCAGCATCCGCTTCCTCCACCAATGGGTGAGGGTAGCATGAGAGGCACCTCATGAAAGGATGATTATGCAAATAGGATCAACTGAGGGAGGCCCCATATGAGTGTAATGGGCAAGATCTTTTCGATTAAAGACCCAATTAATTGGGAACCAAAAACCTGGTGCCACAGCCCCTTTTGGCTCCTTGGCGCCCACAGCCTCTAAAGATTAAATTCGGCCATGGACGCGAGTTCCACTTCCATTGGAACCTGCCATTGAGTTTCCTTTATTTCTAAATGCATGAAACTGCTGCTGTGTTAACATTATGCAGAATAACGAGTCAAGCCTGAATGCGAGGGGACAGCGCACTTAGTAACTGCAGGTAGCGATCTGCCCTGTAGCACAGGCGTCAAAGGTTACAATAGTCCAAGATAATGAACCTACCATATGGGATTAAGTGAATTCCTGTCACACCCATAACGAGAGACTTCTGCACATCTGAGAAGCACTTTGAATCAGCTCAAGTGCAGACTTATGTGTTGCAAAAAGGAAATTCTTTGGAGCATACAGAGAAACCAGGGTAGCATAGTTTCCAGGAGACCCCTGAATTGGGAAGCTTGACAAAAAACTGACATACCACGTTCCGAAGATGCTCCCTGATCCTTGGCCTATTCTGAGAAGAAGCAGGAAAGTACTCACTGGAGCATTGAACTGGTCTTCTGTATTGAGGACTAGATGGGTCTGCTCCCACTGTTTTGACACCTCCAATCCAGCCAAAACTTCAGGCTGGCCGGATGAGATACTCTTTTGAACTAGTAGGTGATCGGGGCTCTGGGCCAATAGTAGAAAACCATCCAAATAATGCATGCAAAGCACCCCATTTCCTCAGAGTGGCTACACAGATTAGGACCTTCGCAAAGGTCATCTGTGAGGTGGAGAGCCATGAAGGAAGGTATGTAAACTGAAACTGTTAATCCCCCACTGAGAGTTTCTTTAGACTCACCAGTTAAATATTCAGTCTTCTTCGTACAGACACCAAAGAGAATAAAGTCTGAGGGAGGACTTAGAATAAATATCCTTTGCAGTCATATTATTGATGTACTGAAAGAGGACATCCACCTTTTGAGCAGAAAATGTTACTCTGGTCTGGATGAAGAATTCTAAAGGGTGATATCTAAACCACGAAAAGTAACCGAGTTTTACCGAGTTTTACCATAGAAGGCACCCACTGATCCAAAAAATGGCTTTATAATCTGCACGCTGAATCAGCCACACTAGCCCTGGGGGAGAGGGGGGGGTCCTCAACAAAACTCCTGTAGGAGTTGAAAGGAATGAAGTGGACCATGGCTGTTCTTTCTTCAGAAAGATGCCTTTGCACACTTTCAACAGCTCTTGAAGTTTCTCATTCTGACAAAATAGTCTTGAAATGTAAAGCGAGTCAAACTAGCCAAGAGAACTCACCTGAGCCTTGACCTGTTATGAAGAGGAAGGCCAAACTAACCATTGACAGCTCTTGAAATAGTGTAGGGATGCTGATTGGTATACAGAGCTGCCTGTCAAACATAAGCATTAGGGCTTGTTTGCATGTGCAGATAACATACAATCAGGTCCATAAATATTGGGACATCAACACAATTCTAACAATTTTGGCTCTATACACCACCACAATGGATTTGAAATGAAACGAACAAGATGTGCTTTAACTGCATACTGTCAGCTTTAATTTGAGGGTATTTACATCCAAATCAGGTAAACGGTGTAGGAATTACAACAGTTTGCATATGTGCCTCCCACTTGTTAAGGGACCAAAAGTAATGGGACAATTGGCTTCCCAGTTGTTTCATGGCCAGGTGTGTGTTATTCCCTCATTATCCCAATTACAATGAGCAGATAAAAGGTCCAGAGTTCATTTCAAGTGTGCTATTTGCATCTGAAATCTGTTGCTGTCAACTCTCAAGATGAGATCCAAAGAGCTGTCACTATCAGTGAAGCAAGCCATCATTAGGCTGAAAAAACAAAACAAACCCATCAGAGAGATAGCAAAAACATTAGGCGTGGCCAAAACAACTGTTTGGAACATTCTTAAAAAGAAGGAACGCACCGGTGAGCTCAGCAACACCAAAAGACCCGGAAGACCACGGAAAAAAACTGTGAAGGATGACCGAAGAATTCTTTCCCTGGTGAAGAAAACACCTTTAACAACAGTTGGCCAGATCAAGAACACTCTCCAGGAGGTAGGTGTATGTGTGTCAAAGTCAACAATCAAGAGAAGACTTCACCAGAGTGAATACAGAGGGTTCACCACAAGATGTAAACCATTGGTGAGCCTCAAAAACAGGAAGGCCAGATTAGAGTTTGCCAGATGACATCTAAAAAAGCCTTCACAGTTCTGGAACAACATCCTATGGACAGATGAGACCAAGATCAACTTGTACCAGAGTGATGGGAAGAGAAGAGTATGGAGAAGGAAAGGAACTGCTCATGATCCTAAGCATACCACCTCATTAGTGAAGCATGGTGGTGGTAGTGTCATGGCGTGGGAATGTATGGATGCCAATGGAACTGGTTCTTTTGTATTTATTGATGATGTGACTGCTGACAAAAGCAGCAGGATGAATTCTGAAGTGTTTCAGGCAATATTATCTGCTCATATTCAGCCAAATGCTTCAGAACTCATTGGACGCCGCTTCACAGTGCAGATGGACAATGGCCCAAAGCATACTGCAAAAGCAACCAAAGAGTTTTTTAAGGGAAAGAAGTGGAATGTTATGCAATAGCCAAGTCAATCACCTGACCTGAATCCGATTGAGCATGCATTTCACTTGCTGAAGACAAAACTGAAGGGAAAATGCCCCAAGAACAAGCAGGAACTGAAGACAGTTGCAGTAGAGGCCTGGCAGAGCATCACCAGGGATGAAACCCAGCGTCTGGTGATGTCTATGTGTTTCAGACTTCAGGCTGTAATTGACTGCAAAGGATTTGCAACCAAGTATTAAAAAGTGAAAGTTTGATTTATGATTATTATTCTGTCCCATTACTTTTGGTCCCTTAACAAGTGGGAGGCACATATGCAAACTGTTGTAATTCCTACACCGTTCACCTGATTTGAATGTAAATACCCTCAAATTAAAGCTGACAGTCTGCAGTTAAAGCACATCTTGTTCGTTTCATTTCAAATCCATTGTGATGGTGTATAGAGCCAAAAATGTTAGAATTGTGTCGATGTCCCAATATTAGTATTGTCTATATCTTTGCAGTAGAGTGCAGTGTTGTAATATGTGTTACTGTAATGCATATTAAGTGCATTAGATTGTGGCAGTGCCAACAGAGAATGGAGTTTTCCTCCTGGATAGGGTATAATTTTGCAGCTGCTTACAATTGAAAAACTTCATACCACTATTGCCACTCCTCTTGAAACAACCTCTTCATCCTTCCATTCATTGGGGAGAATGGAAGGATGTGCCTTGAAAATGTGACATATGTTCTGACTTCGAAAAGCATCTTCTGGGTCATTCCGTATCAGGCCTGCTACCCTAATGAATGAATGGACTCAAGAGACACTTGAACCCTGCTTAGCCTTTTCAAGGAGGATGATTGACCTTCTACCTCTGGTGAAGCCAGGTGCAAGGCAAAAGTGAACAGCTTGGATAAAGGTGCCTCCAGAGCCAGAAATAAAGATGGCTATGATGGACTTGGGGCCTCCTTGGTAAGGAGGGCTGTAGTTCCTTGTACTCCTCTGCAGGGCTTCATTCTTGACGTTGTGCCTGGAGTCTGCTGGCATAAGTGGCTGGAGAACTCAGAGGATCATTAACTATTTGTCCACGAAGGACCATGACTTGATGGCTCCCAGCCTTTGTCCTTAGAGAGATTTCAGTGGCAATATCATTAGACATGTTAGTCTGGTATTAGGTCCATGCCGCAGGCTCAGCACTCTTTACCCTTTGTCACTCTTAGAGCTCAGGAAAGCAGAGATGCCAACACTCACTGGGAAATTTGTGTGCATCCTGGGTGAGACCTGCGAGGTTGGAAGAACCACTGGACTCATGCTATGGCAACGCTATTTTAGCTAGACCTTAGGGCTGGTTCACACATTAGAAATGCAGGCCAGATACATTACGGATGTGTTTTTACATGTGCGTTTGACACTTTCTAGTGCATTTTTTTATGCATTCCAGTTCCTCTTTCCACTCTTGCTTCAATTGAAATAGGGACATGTGCATTTTACCACGTGCCAGTACAGTTCTGTGCAGAAAAAAAATGCAGCCTGTTCTTTTTCTGCAACTGGAACGCTCTGGAACTGCAAGCACTGCTGTGAACTATGACATTGACAACCATGTAACCTACTTTCTGTGCATTTTGGGTGCAGAAAAAAAAAAATAATCTGAAATGCACGTAGTATGAACTGACCCTTATGTAAGAGTGAGAGTGGACTGGGCTGTACCAGAAAATAAAGGCCACGCTCCTGGAAAGGCACTCTTTTTCCTCTTCTTACTTGCCATACTGATGGTCCCTACTTGAGCACATGGAGGCCTTGGTTATGTGGCAGAAGGCTCATGTTGGAGCAAGGATGTCAGAACTGTGCAGAAAGTCAAATGAAAGACTCAAAGAAAGAAGCAAACAGATCATAGACATGTCCCTGAATCATTCATTAATCTGCAGCATAAGCAAGGGAAAACAGAAGATGTTTCCAGTGAAAACCCACCATGCATCTGTGTGAGCCTGGACATGCCTTACAAAGATGGTCGCCACAAGAGGCCCTCTTCACAGTGTATGTGTGGATGCCATAGCCAGCTATGAGGCTGGAAACAGCCACAAACCTCGGACCGAATCGTGTACACACGCTGATAATGAAAGGAAAAATCTTCTAACAAAAGAAAACCCCTCAAATCACTCTCACAAAGGAAAAATGACAATCTAATGAAGGTAGAGGCAAGGGAGGAAGACAAAAAGGGATAGCAATAACCTGTGGGAGAAAAGAAAAAGGCAGCAAAAACTCCAGCACCACGATTCTGCTCAGGTGTGCAGAGAAACACATGCAGCATGGACTGGTGCAGCATATGAGGTTCTGACATCTCTGCTTAGAGAACGCCTTAAGCCCAAAAGACCACCAGAAGGGGCTGCCCAACTTGTTGGTGCATTTAGCAACCTAAGATGGGAGAGGCTGGACCCAGACGGACTCCGACTTAGTCGGCAGGTAGGGACTTATCACAGTCTTGGAGGTGGAGATCTTGAGGACAAAAAGTAGAATGGGGAGGTTGTTCTCAGTCAGACTTTTATAGATATACACAGGTCCTGTGGGTGGATATAGTGGCGGAGCTATATCACATGTATGCTGCCATGTTGGCATCAGGAAAGTCCTCTGCCCCTATACTAAACAAGCATTTAACCCTTGTAGAGCAGGGGGCCCTAAACCAAGGCTGGATTTTCCTGGAGCTGGTCTTTAAAACTCTCTGTTCGGTACCCAGACACGTATGCTTGTTAACCAAGAACTGGCTACGTTTAGATATTATTTTTATATTCTGATATTTCCCTGAAGTCATTTGTCAATTACAATAGATTTCAGAAGTTTCATTTAAAATGTCATCCTCATTTAGGTATATAACTTGCAAGGCAAACTATTGGTCTCCCTTTGCCCTTTATATGAAGCAGGTTTGCTCAATATCAAACCTCTGTGTCTGAGTGCAGCCAAGGGCATAAAAACATAGCCTTGAGCCCGGGTTCACATATATGCAGCGCGGTATATCACATGTGATTCGCACAGGAACCGCACCGCATTCCTGTGCAAATCACATACGATTTGTGTGTGGTGCGATCGGAGCCATACATTATGTATGGCTCTAATCGCACCGCACCTACACCAAAAAGGTGCAGGACCCTTTTTTGGGTCCGCACTAGAATCGGATCACATGGGTATTCACACCTATGTGATCCGATTCTGCACATCGCATCGCGTTCTGCGGACCGCTTTCGGGGTGTTGTTAACCTAACATACACACCCGCAGCGGTTCGCATGAACGGGGTGCGATTGTGATGCGGTGCAGAGTTCACACAAAAAACGCTGCAAATTCCACACTGCATCAGTGTCAACCAGGGCTTATAGGGACCCATTCGCACCCAGGCATCTGTGATTCAGCTGTGTTTTATTTGTATTTTTCAATGAATTCCAAAAAATTTATTTTCCTTCAAAAACATAATTCTAATCATATAACCATTAAAATAAAGGTTTATCAAATTAATATTTCTACAAATTCATTTGTATCAAATCATTTACTTCAATAGAGATGTCATGGTGAATTTGTGAGAGTCCGGCCACTCATTCGAATGACATGGAGAGGAGTCTCCATGTTGATCATTTCTCTCCTATAACTTTAATTTCATATTCAGGTTAATGTGATTGTCCTAACTTAACGTTAAAGTGAAACGCCAGCCAAAAATAGCAAGATTAAAATGAGTAGCCCATTAAAAGAAAAAATGGAAAAAAAAGGGTTTTTGCTGCAATATTCACCTTCATTCAGAGATTTCAACCACAGCATCTTTTCTGCCCCTAGATTTTCTCTGTCTGATAACCAGCATCATTCAACTCACTTCCTCTGAACCCAGGTCCTTGAGCATCCCCAGCCTATGACTGGAAAGAGAAAGGAGAAACATCACAATAATGAGGTCATCTCTGTCACTCTGCTCTCTCCTTCTATCAGCATGCTTCTTGCCAGACAATGAACTGATTGGCTTCTTATACTACGTCTTCCTCTCACAAGCCAGCCCTACTGTACAAAAATGCAAGAGGCTGATAGTAGGTCAAATGCAGCTATTTACACTGCCTGCATGATTGCAAAGCTGCATTATTTGTGTCTTCTACAGCTGCCTTGAATTCAGCTTTAACTCTTTGCCCGAATGATGATCTTGTAAGCAATACATATTGAAGAGAGAGTTACCAGGTAAAAGGGCAGTACTGAGCAAACTGTTGGCACTATATAAATCCTGTATGATAATAATAGTAATAAAGTACTTAACCACTTGCCCTCCTAAGGATTTACCCCTCTTCCTTACCAGGCCATTTTTTGCATTACAGTGTTGCATTAATTTAGCTGACAATTGCACGGTCATGCAATGCTGCACCCAAATGAAATTTACGTTGTTTTTGTTCCCACAAATTGAGCTTTCTTTAGGTGGTATTTGATCGCCTATGCGTTGTTTTTTTTTTGCACTATAAAAATTTTGAGAAACAAAAACAATATTTTTGACTTTTTGCTATTAAACATGTCCACTAAAAAAGTGTAAAAATCACATTTTGTCATAAATTTACTCCAAAATGTATTCTGCTAAATGTCTTTGCTAAAAAAGATCACAATACCTGTAAATTAATTGGTTTCCGTGAAAGTCATAGCGTTTACAAATGGCGGTATAGATACTGGAATTTTTTTTTTTTAATAGTAATGGCAGCGATCAGTGACTTATAGCGGGACTGCGGCGGGCATTCTGACACTGAGGGGAACTGACTTTGTGTCACTGACATCCCCAGTGACACCGAAATAGTGATCAGTGCTAAAAAAAAAAAGCACTGACACTGTACTAATGACACTGGGCAGGAAGGGGTTAACATGAGGGGCGATCTAAGGGTTAACTGTGTGCTGGGAGTGTTTTACTGGGGGGCGGTGTGTTGGTGCTCCCCTGTAAGCATACTGCTCTGGATGGCTGTGCTGTGCACAGCCATCCAGAGCAGTGTACAGAACCAGCAAACACAAATGCTCCTGCACTTGGGGATGGACTCGATGCAGGCTACAACCACATTAAAAATGTCCTGGAACATGCACACCTTGCTGCCCTCAAATAGACCAGGTGAATCCAAATATACTGAATGAGGAAAGAAAAAACAGAGGCAGCACAGGCCTAGTGCATTACCATAAAAAATGTTTAATAAAAATTAAAGTAGGTGTTGTACTCACAAATGACAATATAGTCAAGGCACATCATAAAGAACAGCTGGGTCAACACTGCACTGAGTAACAGTTCGCAATAGGGAGTGTAGACATCCAATAGGCTGATGCGTTTCGAGGACTTGCCTCTTCCTCAGAGCCAGGTGCCTTGACTATATTGTCGTTTGTGAGTACAACACCTACTCTATTTTTTATTAAGCATTTTTTATGGTAATGCACTAGGCCTGTGCGCCCTCTGTTTTTTCTTTCCTCATCCAGAGCAGTGTGCTCGAGCTGACAGAGAGGAGGACTGTTAGTAAACAAAGCAGTTCTCCTCCCCGTCGGAGGTGCTCGGTAATCACCGGGCGCTGGTGGGGAATCACCAGTCCGGACTCGGTGATTGACAGCCGTGGCTGCGAATGGCAGCGCAGGTAGGGCACGTGCGTGGCTCAACTTTTCTGCTTGACTTCTGGATGTGGGGTTGCAACATGGCAATACTGGCTGAATATTGAATGATTCCAGATGCATTGGGGAAAATTGTATGGTCAAGCTTTAGTTGGTTGCAAAACTAGTAACTCACACCCCTATGAAAAGGGAGTTTGTGTCTGTGTGATTCATCTGTCCTTTTATGTTACATAAAGGAACGTACACGGGCCAGCCTTCACTCCTCACATGCATCAATGAGCCTTGGCTGCCCATGACACAGTCACTGGTTTGGTTTTCATTCTTTGGTCCACTTTTGGTAGGTCTTGACCACTGCAGACTGGGAACATTTGACAAGAGATGCAGGTTTGGGGTTGCTCTGACCCAGTCATCTATCTATTACAACTTGGTCCTTGTCAAAGTCACTGAGTTTTTTTCTGTTTTCAACATATCACCATCAGGGACAACATGTTCACTTGCTCTCTAATATATTCCACCCTCTTTCAGATGCCATTGTAATAAGATAATCAATGTTATTCACTTTACCTGTCAGCGGTCATATTGTTATGGCTGATCAGTGTACATACATTTTGGTTGTCATCTATGCCAGTTTTTTGTGCCATATACGTTGCTATTATGAGTTTTATATATTTTTTGTATTTATTTTACAAGTGTATTTAGAGAATCTTTTGTATGTATTGCTTTTACTAAATAGATGTTCTAAGGATAGTTGCTGGATGTAATATTTTTCTGTTTTCCATGTATATTTTATCCATGTCCATTTGTACCTGTATATGATGATATTTACGTAATCTGTACTTGCAAGCTGTTACCAGCTAAAAAACTGAGGTTTTATACAATATTAATAGCATAGTATACTTTTATTATTTAAACACTTCCTTTGCTTAACATGAAACACGATATACAGTAGCACCTACAGTATATTAGAAACAAAGAAACATGAAGACGATGCTTTAAATGTATATATGATTATCGGGTACCATTATTCCCTGCTGTAGAGGAAGAGTCATGTGACTTGCAGAGGATAATCTGCACATGCGTACTAGGCTCTCAGCTGCCATCAGAACAGGAATAACAAAGGCTGGAGCAGCTGTGCCCGTGACAGCCAGAGATAACCATCTTTTAAGAGACTCATCTGGAGATATATCTGTGAAGGATGAGTAGCCCTGTCCCAGAGACAGTCTTCACTTAAAGGAGATAGCAGATTACAGCTGATCCAGAAGAGACATCCATCAGCTGAGAGATATTCAGGAAATTCCTTGACAGCTGTCACCTGAGACAGAAATCCTGAGACAGTCATCAGCGACAGCCTGAGACCTCCAAATCTGTTTGAGAAACGTCCTTTCGCTAAGACGATCGTCTGCTGTTCTACAGCACCTGCCTGCCCTTCCCAAGATCTGTCCCTCTCTCCCACACACAGTGACAGCAGCATCCGAGGTCCCTCAGTCATTCCCCCACCCTCATTCCTCCTGTTCCCCTTTCATTTCTGCTCACTCTCAGTCATCCTCCTCCCATCATTTGTTTGTGATTGGTCCTGCTCCTTTTGTCTGACAGTCCATTCTGTATTCGTCTTTACCAAGTCATCACAGCTACATATCAATATCTCCATCGATCGATCTATCTATCTATCTATCTATCTATCTATCTATCTATCTATCTATCTATCCATCTATCTACTTGTATAAGAATCACTACAAAAATCAACATCAATATATAGACACAGACTCCCAAAGAGAAATATTTATTTGTATTATAGCACCATACATATATACTCAGGCCATTATTTTCTACCTCACTGTCACAGCTTACAGTGAACACACCAGAAGATGTGAGTATACAAATGAACCTGATGTGTTTGCTTGCATGTAATATATAAGCCTGCTTTTCTATGTACTGCGTGTTTTTCTTTATATGTGGTTCTGCTAGGGTCTGATGATGATAAAGATGTACAGAGACAGCAAAAAAAGAGAGAAATGTTGTCTATAGTATGGTAATGAGTACTCCTCCCTGGCTGGAAGGCCTCATCACAACAGCTATGCAATGGATAAGCCTGGGATATTCACCTGTTTTAACATTGTTTTTCCTGTAATATTTTGGTTGGCAACATCCTCTATACAGTGTTCTTTTCTTTTTCTTGTAAATATCTTAATTAACTTTTTTCAAAGTTTAATGACAGTGTACAGACAAAAATAAAGGAGTGATTAAATTACACATATTGGGGTAACACCAGCATGGCAATATATATCGAATCACTCTTATCCACACCAAATAATGCTTGTAAAGGGATACATACAAAGACATGCTTCATTCTTCAAATGGAATTGAAAATATGATTCGGTGTCACCTTGTCACAGTGGGGGTTATTTACTAAAACTGGAGAGTGCAAAATCTGGAGCAACTCTGCATAGAAACCAATCAGCTTCAAAGTTTAATTGAACAAGCTGAAGTTGGAAGCTAATTGGCTACCATGCTCAGCTGCACCATATTCTGAGTGTGAGTGCTCCAGTTTTATTAAATCTTTCCAACTATGTGAGCTTAGGGAAGGATTAAAAGAATACAGTTAAGAGTAGATGTAAGGATAAGTTAAAAAAGAAGGGAAGGGAACCACACCACTCAGACAGGTGGGCCACGGTGAAATATGTTTGCAAGGTGAAAGTAGATCTAAGAGCCCAAGTTTCATGAATTGTTCATTCTTGCTTTGAAGTGAAAGAGTTGGGTCTCCTATATCCTATACAGGCGTACCTCGGTTTATGAATATAATTAGTTCCGCGGGACTTTTCGTATTGCGAAAAGTTCGTAAACTGAAATTGGATTCCCATAGGAATGCATTGAAAAGCAATTAATCCATTCCGGAGGTCAGAAAAAAAGTTAAAAAAAGTCTTTTATCTCTTCAAAACTCTTTATAAAGTGCACTTTAAAGGCATAAATACTGTACAGGGACATGAGTAAAAATTAATTCGTAAATGCATTGAAAACCAATTAATCCGTTCCAGTGGTCAGAAAAAAGTAAAAAAAAGCTTATCAGTTCAAAACGCTTTATAAAGTGCACTTTAAAGGCATAGTACTGTACAGGGACATGATTAAAAAAAAAATTGTAAATGCATTGAAAACCAATTAATCCATTTGTATTGCGAAAAAATTCTTAAAACGAGCCATTATTTTCAATGGATTTTCATTCGTAAACCGCAAATTAAGTTAACCCGAAGCGTTCATGAACCGAGGTATGCCTGTATATAGTATTATTATAATACTGCCATGGACACTGTCTTCTGACAATTTCTCTCTGTCCACCTTTGCTCACTTCTGTACTAACTGTGATTTGTTACATTTATCTTGCTGAAAAATAAAGAAAATTACAAGTTTTTAACACCTTATTCCAATGAGGCAAAATGGGGAAGATTTATGAACATACAAAATACTCTGTCAGCTATACAATATATCATGTGACCTATAAAAGTGGAACTAAACCCTTCTCTCCCTTACAACTAAGGAAGTGACCATCTTAGTCTCTGTTTGATCTGTAGTTGCCATGGTGCTGCACATGTGATTGGGTTATGAAAACAGCCATTTGGTGGCTTGACATTCAGGTTGGGAGTACAAGCAGCTCATTCATGTTATCATTTATGGCATGCATGGAAAGTAATTGTTTTGGGAAACAGTTAAATTTATGGGTTTCATTCCACTTTAACTGCGTAACAGTTTGATACCCACTCTGCTTTCCACTCCATTCTGTGCCATGCTGGCAACTATTGGGTCTTTTATACTTTGCATGCACCTCCAATACTCAATTACCTTTTGTTTTATTACTGATGTGCATTGTTCTTCTTTGTAACTTCTTTGCTCTCTTTTCACAGGGGGCACTGATCCCCTCAATTTGGTATCCCAGTATGCCGGTATATTTGATAATGATAGGACTGGTGGTACATGGGGCATTGGCCCTCCAGCCCTGAAACAGCGACAAGGTGATTCTCCACTTCAGCACAAATGGTGAGAGTCCAAAACTTTAAGAATAATGAGAATTTAATTTTCAAGAGCGCCTCACTTCTCATATTACTGCTTACTGCTATATTGTTTTCTGAAATCAACTCAGGTGCCATGCTTTTGTGCCATGAAGAGGATCTGTCATGACCCATGCTGTCACAAGGGATGTAGTTTATCCCTTGTGATAGCATTGAAGTTGATAAAAAAAAAATTAAAGAGACATAATTAAAATGTTTTTAAAAAATAAATAATAAAATACATTTTTAAGTGTCCCCGTCTGCCTGTGCTTGTGCAAAAATGTGTGGGGATGCGCCTGCCCACATATGTAAATGGCGATTGCCACAAACGTCAGAGTGAGAGCAATAATTCTAGCTTCAGACCTCCTGTGTAACCCTTAACTGGTAACCTGTAAAGGCTTTTGACGTGTCGACTATGGGGATTTTTAGGTACTATAGTTTGGTGCTGTTCCGGGGCGGACACAATTTTAATGTGTGACATGTTTGGTATCTACAGTATTTCATAGAAGTGAGTACACCCCTCACATTTTTGTAAATATGTTATTATATCTTTTCATGTGACAACACTGAAGAAATGACACTTTGCTACAATGTAAAGTAGTGAGTGTACAGCTTGTATAACAGTGTAAATTTGCTGTCCCCTCAAAATAACTCAACACACAGCCATTCATGTCTAAACCGCTGGCAACAGAAGTGAATACACCCCTAAGTGAGAATGTCCAAATTGGGCCCAATTAGCCATTTTCCCTCCCCGGTGTCATGTGACTTGTTAGTGTTACAAGGTCTCAGGTGTGAATGGGGAGCAGGTGTGTTAAATTTGGTGTTATCGCTTTCACTCTCATACTGGTCACTATAACACTATGGCACCTCATAGCAAAGAACTCTCTGAGGATCAGAAAAAAAGAATTGTTGCTCTACATAAAGATGGCCTAGGCTATAAGAAGATTGCCAAGACCCTGAAACTGAGCTGCAGCACGGTGGCCAAGACCATACAGCAGTTTAACAGGACAGGTTCCACTCAGAACAGGCCTCGCCATGGTCAACCAAAGAAGTTGAGTGCACGTGCTCAGCGTCATATCCAGAGGTTTTCTGTGGGAAATAGACATATGAGTACTGCCAGCATTTCTGCAGAGGCTGAAGGGGTGGGGGTCAGCCTGTCATTGCTCAGACTATATGCCGCACACTGCATCAAATTGATTGGTCTGCATGGCTGTCATCCCAGAAGGAAGCCTCTTCTAAAGATGATGCACAAGAAAGCCTGCAAACAGTTTGCTGAAGACAAGCAGACTAAAGACATGGATTACTGGAACCATGTCCTGTGGTCTGATGAGACCAAGATAAACTTATTTGGTTCAGATGGTGTCAAGCTTGTGTGGCAGCAACCAGGTGAGGAGTACAAAGACAAGTGTGTCTTGCCTACAGTCAAGCATGGTGGTGGGAATGTCATGTCTTGGGCTGCATGAGTTCTGCCAGCACTGGGGAGCTACAGTTCATTGAGTGAACCATGAATGCTATGTACTGTGACATACTGAAGCAGAGCATGATCCCCTCCCTTCGGAGACTGGGCCGCAGGGCAGTATTCTAGCATGAGAACGACCCCAAACACACCTCCAAGACGACCACTGCCTTGCTAAAGAAGCTGAGGGTAAAGGTGATGGACTGGCCAAACATGTCTCCAGAAATAAACCCTATTGAGCATCTGTGGGGCATCCTCAAATGGAAGGTGGAGGAGCGCAAGGTCTCTAACATCCACCAGCTCCGTGATGTCATCATGGAGGAATGGAAGAGGACTCCAGGGGCAACCTGTGAAGCTCTGGTGAACTCCATGCCCAAGAGGGTTAAGGCAGTGCTGGAAAATAATGGTGGCGGCCACACAAAATATTGATACTTTGGGCCCAATTTGGACATTTTCACTTAGGAGTGTACTCACTTTTGTTGCCAGCGGTTTAGACATTAATAGCTGTATGTTGAGTTATTTTGAGGGGACAGCAAATGTAGACTGTTATACAAGCTGTACACTCACTACTTTACATTGTAGCAAAGTGTCATTTCTTCAGTGTTGTCACATGAAAAGATATAATAAAATATTTACAAAAAATGTGATAGGTGTACTCATTTCTGTGAGATACTGTACTTGGCGTAACATCATTGTTTGTATTTTACAAAAAAATGGGTATTATACAGTGTTTTTGTGCATGAAAATTCATTACAGTGTATTTGTTTCAAAAAATTTGCGTTTGAAATACCGGAGCGCAAATACCGTGTGACATAAAAATATGCAACACCCACCATTTTATTCTCTAGCACCTCTGATTAAAATGAACATATAATGTTTGGGGATTATAAGTAAGTTTCTAGCAAAAAAAATAATGTTTTGTAAATATAAGAGAGGAATGTCAGAATTGGCCCGGACTGGAAGTGGATCCGCAGCAGTTAGTAGGCATGGTGTTCTGGGTAATCAGAAGGTAGACATCAGACATCAGTTTTTCTGCACGTGTTCTGCAAGGGTACAAAAAAAAGGTTCTCTACGTGTCCTGTTCACACCACAACATTGGTATCATGTGCGTTTTTTTTCTGTGTGTATGCAATTTTCTGTGCGGGAAAAAAACTGATGTGACATCAACACTGTGGTGTGAACTGGGCACATAACTGATGTGCATGAAAACTGATGTCAATCTGCATAAAAATTCACTGAAACATGCATATAAACTGATGTAAAGCATGTCACTGCAAGTGAAATCTGCGCTGTTTTCAAGCCAGTTTTCATGCGCATATTGTGTGAAAGAGCTCTAAAACTGCCAGGATCGGTCAGGGGTTGGCATGTCTTAGTACTGCAGTCCCTAGCAAACCTGTCTTAGGGGGAAAATCTGTCAGTGAGTGAAATTTTTGTTGAACAGATTATTGTTTTTCAGAGGAAGGTTAATTGCTGGTGTTGCCTGCAGTGCACATAATCAAATGGCGATCACTCCACACAAATCTCTATATTTTTCAAAGAAAAAGACTGATTTTGCTGATTTTTATAAATCTCCTCACTACAATTCTAACAGTGTCTTAAAGGGAACCTGTTGGCAGGGATGAGGTGGTGGTTTTGTTCTGGTTTGGACCAAAGTAGTATTCGGCCTGAACTTTGTTAGTTCAGTGAACAGATGTACTAAATTGGATATTTGTCCTCCCACTAATATTTGTCATCTGATAGTGGATGGTCCTCCTCCTATTTGGTATGAGGCTGATAGTCCTCTTCCACTAGGGGTCCCCCTATGTGCTCCTGGTAGGTGGTATCCCTCTGGTTCCACTATGTAGTAGTAATCCGTCCCAGGAATGTGTCTGTGAACTAAAGTACTCCCCCAGGGGATGACAAGGACAAAAGTAGCCAGTTCCCAGGCTGGAGGCAGCTGAGCTATCACTTAGTCGTTCATGTGAAGTGCCTCTCTGTGAAGGTTTTGATTCTCTGTTCGGACTTTCGCTGTCACTATCTCTGCAGTTGTTCTGTAGTGGTTTCAGCTGACATTAACAAGGGCTCCAGCATGAAAAGGGAGCAACAAGGGACCATGACAAGGGCAAGTATCAATAATGATCAACAGAGTATGGATGTTGATGGAGGTGGTGGGGTCCTTTAAGAGAATTTGCCAATATTTGGGGATTTTTGTTCACTTTAGACTCAGTGACAGTAGTAACCAGGATAAATAGAGAGGGTAAATATACATTTGAAAATATATTTGCCGCAGTGCCCACGTCAAGGCTTCTCTGTTAGGACTGCAGCATACAGAGAAGCCTTGACGTGGGCACTGCGGCAAATATATTTTCAAATGTATATTTACCCTCTCTATTTATCCTGGTTACTACTGTCACTGAGGCTAAAGTGAACAAAAATCCCCAAATATTGGCAAATTCTCTTAAAGGACCCCACCACCTCCATCAACATCCATACTCTGTTGATCATTATTGATACTTGCCCTTGTCATGGTCCCTTGTTGCTCCCTTTTCATGCTGGAGCCCTTGTTAATGTCAGCTGAAACCACTACAGAACAACTGCAGAGGCAGTGACAGCGAAAGTCCGAACAGAGAATCAAAACCTTCACAGAGAGGCACTTCACATGAACGACTAAGTGATAGCTCAGCTGCCTCCAGCCTGGGAACTGGCTACTTTTGTCCTTGTCATCCCCTGGGGGAGTACTTTAGTTCACAGACATGTTCCTGGGACGGATTTCTACTACATAGTGGAACCAGAGGGATACCACCTACCAGGAGCACATAGGGGGACCCCTAGTGGAAGAGGACTATCAGCCTCATACCAAATAGGAGGAGGACCATCCACTATCAGATGACATCTGGATTTTTTATACACTAAAGTGCATTTAATATGCGCTTCCAGTGAGTGCGCATTGCTTTATCACTACCACACAGATACCGGACTCTCATGTCACCTGAGCACTTTAATTTTCATATTGATTTCCTGGACTATTTCTTTGTTTTTTGAGCATTTGTATGGGATCAACCTCCATTCCAATACATATATTTGTTTTTTACCGAGCGCAGCACTTCATATATCCATTGTTGTTTTTAGGGTGATATTGGTACCTTTTTTGTGCATAGCAGCTTGTTACTTATATACTTAGGCGCTTGTACTACTTTCCGCATAAGAGTATGCAGGCAGTTCCTGGAGGATGAAGGAATTGATATCATTGAATGGCCCCCACGCTCGCCTGCCCTAAATCCAATAGAACACCTCTGGGATATCATGTTTCATTCCATCTGACGCCACCAGGTTGCACCTCAGACTGTCTGGGAGCTCAGTGCTGCCCTGGTCCAGATCTGAGTGGAAATACCCCAGGACACCATCCATTAGGAACATGCCGTGATGCTGTTAGGCATGCATTCAAGCACGTGGGGGCCATACAAACTACTGAGTACCATTTTGAGTTGCTGCAATGAAATTTCAGCAAAATGGACTAGCCTGCTGCATCATTTTTTCACTTTGATTTTCAGAGTGTCTTTGAATTCAGTCCTCTGTAGATTTGTAATTTTCATTTCCATCAAACGATGGGGCATCTTTACAATCCTAACACACTACCCAGTCCATATCAGTATAGATATCCAGCATGATATTTTCCCCATTGAGATCAGATGTGTTTTCAAAGTGTTCCTTTCATTTTTTTTGAGCAGTGTACATTTTTCCTACCAGCTTTTTTTTAAACACCATGGGGACCACCCCAAATATCCCTCATAATACAATTCAGACCCTTAATTGTCTGATAGTATGTGTTTTGGGGGATCGTCATGCAGTCAGTTTTTTTGGAATAGGAAGCTGTCAGGACAATGTCATTTACAGGCAATTTAAATGGTCTCCCATGCTATTTGAAAATCACTTGCCTGTTAGCCTTGAAATCACCAGAATTAATTTTAAAGATTCAGTTCCTATTGACTTCAGTGAGGTTCAGATTAACAGAGAACCTGTGAGTTGTTCTGCCAACCTCCTGTGAACTAATCCCAGGTACTGTATTTCCTAGATTGTAAACTCGAAAGAGCAGGGCCCTCGAACCCCTCGTGTATTGTTTTGTTACTGTATTGTCTCATGTTCTGTCCCCCACTATAATGTACAGTGCTGAGCAAACCTTTCTGGCGCTATATAAATACTGTATAATAATAATAATAATGTTCATCTCATCCCTACCTGTTGGCATACTCCTTTATAACAACTTAGTCATTCATTAACACAGAACACACAAGCATTGGGTGACACATCAGAACACTTGAGCTGCTTATTTATTGCAAGTCAGATCAGGTCAGCTTGCAGTGACACAAGGATAAGGATACCGGACCTGGAGCCTGCACCTTTCAAACCAAATTGTTATTTAATTGTTGCTTTGCAGTTTAACTTCTTGCTGACACCCTCCCACAGCCCTATAGGGGCTCTGAATGACCAGAGGCAGTGTTCCTGAGTATTATGCCTCTGTGATTGACTGACAAAATGGTCACATGATCAGGAGCCTTTTCCACAGGTTCCAATTTGTTAACAGTTACCAGGAACTATCTGTTCTCAATATTCATACTTGTGGGTAATGAATAAGTGCTATCTTTAGTGTGAAACGCTTTTACCTGCCAGTCCCCCACTGTATTTCCACTATCTCTATTGGTTTTATCCTAGTTTAATAAAGTGGATTGTTTGGAAAGGCAGCTCCCACACAGCAGGGCTTCCCTCAAAGTGCACCCAACAGTAATTCAAATCGAAGAAATACAGAAAGGAGTGCCAGACCGATTTCAGATAAGAGTCCAAGATAATTTTAATTTTGATTAAAAAAGTCATATAAAAACAGCCAAGATGTTTTGGAGGCAACACCACTCCCCCTTCATCAGGGCTCAACACAAGATAAAACTTGGCTGGACTCAGTGACTTCACAGATCTATAGTGGAACCAGTACTGAACTCTCCTCATAAAGGAACAACTTGACTTCAGTTGCTGAACAGCAAAGCTGTCAAGTTGTTCTTCCATAAGAAGAGCTCAGTACTGGTTCGATTCTGTTTCTGTGAAATCACTGTATTCTCTGAGTCCATCAGAGATTCCGAGAATTAATTAAAATTATTTTGGACTCTTATCAGATTTTCGTCTGGCTCTCCTTTTTGCATTTCTAAGGGGGCTGTCTGTGACAACTAAGTCAGTGTTCTGGGATGGCACATGAGCGCACTCCTAACACACAAAAGTGGTGTCTTGCTGCTGCATGTATGTTTTATGCTGTAAGACAGTTGGTTAAAGTGATTGTAAAGGTTAACATTTTTTTTCTTTTAAATAACAAACATGTTATACTTACCTGCTCTGTGCAATGGTTTTGCACAGAACAGCCCCAATTCTCCTCTTCTGGGGTCCCCTGCTGGTGCTCTGGGCTCCTCCCCTTCTTCATCTGCCACCATACAAAGCTGAGCCTACACTTCTTGAGCAGTGCCATTACTTGAGACACTAAGCACAGAGCATGTCAAACCACTGAAGACTTGGACCAATGCACTCTCTGTTGAGCAGTGCACTGACTCTGATGTACTGCGAGTGCAGGGTATTTTAACTACTGCTGCATAACAACATAAAGAAAAAAAACACAAACAATATTTATACTGTATACAGTATGCAGCCTTAAAGTAATAAAAATATTCGAAACTTAAAATGGGCTTTCATAAAGAAAGAGAATATTTAAGGTGGGAAATAGATGGAAAGAGTAGTATCATTTTAAAATGGTCTATTTTTAGGTGTCTAAAATAAAAACTGTCTATCCTATTATATGGTTCTGAATGGCACTGAACAGTTGGAGAAAGGAATGGGGAGAAAATTCCCCCTTAAAAAAACAAACATACATGTATTCAATGTTCATAATTCAAAGGATGTATAAAACCATTTAAGCTCTGGAAAGACTAGAGCAGGGTAGGCAAACTTTGAGAGGTGGAGATCTACCTGGACAACATGGAAGAGATCAAAGATCACCAGGGTTCTGCGCCTTTTTTTTTTTTTTTTTAATTAACTAGCAAGCCCCCATTACAATGCAAAGACAGCATGAAGAAAACTTAGAAAAATGTTATAATACCAATGTCACCGTAGAAATATAAATTTATCCTACCTTAAAATTTACCTTCAGTGAGAAACATGGCATTCGCTTTCATTCACAATTTTGTTTTCATGTCTGGGGAGTAATTGGTTACCCCCACATGCCGGAGTTCATCATGAAAGGTTAATGATCCTAGTATTGCAAGCTGATTTGCTTGACTAGTTTGAGGCCTGTTATCTGCCCTGCTTTCTGGCCAGTGTATGTAGTATGTAGGAGGGCATCCAGGGCTCGGTAGTAGGCACAGTGTACAGAGGTCAGGCAGTGTACAGAGGTCAGTAGGATGTAGGGCACTATACAGAGGTCAATAGGATGTAGGGCACTCTACGTAGGTCAGTATGCATAGGTGAATAGGACAAAGAGAAGTGTACAGAGGTCATCTGTATGAAGAGCAGTGTATGGAGATCAGTACAGCAGAAGATGGGTGAGCAGGGCAGAGGAGAAGGGTACAGTGCAGGGAGGTCAGAAGGGCACAATGCAGGGAGGTCAGGAGGATATGTTGCAGGGAGGTCAGGAGGGTACAGTACAAAGGGATCAGAAGGACATGATAAAGGAGGGGTCAAGAGGGTATGGTGCAGGGAGGTTAGGAAGGTACAGTACTGAGCGGTCAGGAGGGCATGGTGAAGGAGCGGTCAAGAGAGTACAATGCAGGGAGGTCAGGAGGGTACAGTACTAAGGGGTCAGAAGGGCACACTGAAGGAGGGGTCAGGAGGGTATGGTTCAGGGAGGTTAGGAGGGTACAGTGCAGGGAGGTCAAGAGGGTATAGTGCTGAGGGAGTGGTGCAGGGAGGTCAGGAGGGTATGGTGAAGGAGCGGTCAGGAGAGTACAATGCAGGGAGGTCAGGAGGGTACAGTACTAAGGGGTCAGAAGGGCACACTGAAGGAGGGGTCAGGAGGGTATGGTTCAGGGAGGTTAGGAGGGTACAGTGCAGGGAGGTCAAGAGGGTATAGTGCTGAGGGAGTGGTGCAGGGAGGTCAGGAGGGTATGGTACTGGGAGGTCAAGAGGAAACGGTACAGGACTTTCAGGATGGTACAGTGCAGGGAGTTCAGGAAGCACGGTGCTGAGAGAGTGGTGCAGTGCAGTCAGGAGGGCATGATACTGGGAGGTCAGGAGGGTATGGTACAAGGAGTTCAGGAGGGCACGGTACTGAGATGTCAGGAGGGCACAGGGGAATCAGGAACATGCGGTACTGGGGTTTTGGCGGACACAGTACTTGGGGGTGGTCACTACACATTGGAAAAGCCTGGGCTATTTCGGAGGCTTTCCCCACCCAGCAGCTGCACATATACAAGGGACATAGACTACCTCTGCAGCCTAGGATTGGCTGAGCATGTGCCTGCAGCTGTGGGGGAGAGCACAGGACCAGCAATGTGGGTTATATTGTTTCACACTGTTAAGGAATCAGTTCTAAGTGTTGGCTGCTGGTCTATAGGACACTTCTATAAGCACAGGAGGAATTTTTTATATATAAATGTGGGGATGTCTTTGTGATCGACGGGTAGACCTTGATCGATGGGTTGCCGATCCCCAAACAAGAGCTTGAAAGTGTTTAAACCCTTGTAAAGTTTGTATTGCTGTCTGTCTATCCCCTGTTGGGGAGAGTCCTTGTTTGTCTTGTCACCTAGACTGAAAATGAGGGAACTGGAACATCCAAAGTTTTAAGTTCTCTCCATAGCAGGAATAGTGGGGAAATCTTCCAGTGGGAACACTTGTTCTGATGACAAAGAAGGGATTTCCTTTCATTTTGGAGAGATCTACTCTCACTTCCTGTTATGTCTCAAACATGAAAAGAAGGAAAATCTCCCCAATGCAACACAGGCAACACAAAATAAAAAATAAAAATAGGGGTTTTAACCATTCCCTGCTTAACCTAAAACTCATTTTTGACTATAGACACATTACATTACAGTGGGGTTGATTTACTAAAGGCAAACAGGCTGTGCACTCCAAGTGCACTTCCTCTAGATCCAAGGGGAACATGCAAGGATAACAAAAAAACAGCATATTTACTTGCACATGATTGGATGAAAGAAATCAGCAAAGTTCGCTTCATTTCAGGGCTTTCCCTCGGATCTAAAGCAAACTCACTTGCAGTGCACAGTAAATTTACCTTTTATTAAGTCAACCCCTATATATCACGATACTTGATGAAACTCTCCTTTTCATAATGGAACACCTAAGTATAGAATAGGAACAAAGTAGTGTAGAAAATGTATTGATCTGACAATAGAAATTACACGGTGGACGGATGTTACAACTTTGCAAGCACATTAACCAGGTCTTCAGCAGTTTTAAAAGATTTAGCAGGTCAGGCTGTAGGAACGAGTGCTGTCAATATCGGGTCTGAAACTGATGGATGACAGTCACAGCTGTTTGCTTCTGTTATTTTCTTGTTACATGGTACACACAAGCAACCCTAATGCAGCAACCTGGTCTCCACATGTAAACAAAATGTTGGAAATTTTTCTTGGATTTGATTGGCATTTCATCCAAGCTAACATTTTTAAATTAAAATCACCAAAAAGGATATTACTGGGTTTTATGTGGCAAGTATTGTAAAAAAGTAAAAGTAAAAGTAGTAAAATAACATTGTAGAGCAGGGGTGGACCTTCCTGGGCCACATTGGAAGAAGAGGAATTGTCTTGGGGTGCCCATAAAATACACTAACAATTGAACTCTTGGGGGGAGCAGCCCAGCACCCCCCTAGATCCGACCATGTAGCATTTACCCACCTGGCACCTCTGTATTCCCTGCTGCTGGTGCTATTGCAAACTTTGCACCCACTGCATCCTTGGTGCCCCT
Source organism: Staurois parvus (assembly GCF_062004578.1). Lineage (NCBI taxonomy): Eukaryota > Metazoa > Chordata > Amphibia > Anura > Ranidae > Staurois > Staurois parvus. The sequence goes on along the minus strand of NW_028317901.1, from coordinate 4,087,251 downwards.
CCAGATGTTCCCAGGCCACATGCCAAACTCTCGGGGGTGCTGTATGCGGCCCATGGCCCTCAGGTTGGACAAATCTGTTTTAGAGGTAATCTGCTTCCTTCCCAAACATCTCTCATTCTTTCTTGGCTACTCTTTTGGATACTTCTTGCAACATTAATCCAGGAAACTTGTATTTGAACATCCACTGTGAAAAGCCATAACTGCCCTATGTTGGATCCACACTTTATTTTGTTCTCTGTATAATCTTTTTTTGAATAAATATCTCCTGTGTGCAGACACAGAGCAGTGATAGGAGGTTCTGGTTGCATGTAGCATTCTGTATAATACCACCACAATTATGATTTTATACTGCTGTTTCCTTCCTCACCCCAACCAGCCCTACAGAAAACCAGATTTCTGTAGACCCCAGCAAAAGAACACACTGGCACAAGGCACACCGAGCCAATCAAGCTCTGCTACAGTTCACATGTGCTACCAGGAAGCATGCTGAGAGGAGGAGAGAGCAGAGCGATGATACCACCAGTGTGCTCTTGTTCCTTCATTAGAAAATCAGATGACTGACTTTCTTTACCAAGCTTTGAGACTGCTGCAGTGGTGGTTGTGCTATCTGGCAGATTAGCTTGAATGTCAAAAGCACCTGCACAGAATTGCAAATCCATTTGCAAATCAAACAGTTCGTATGTACAGTAACTGTAATTTTATGTTATAGTGTGGCATGCTTTGGATGTAGTGTGACTTGATTTTTGACAAGAAAATTAGCTCAATGTTGCATTGTGTGAATTATATAATAATGTTCAACCTGCGTTGTTCTACTTTTATATGGTATATGTTGACTTCCAGTGTGCTATTAAACTGCTATGGGGGTGCATACTTCTTTTTAAAAATTCAACAGCTAATTTTAAGGGCAGCTGCACAACTAGCAACCTCAAGCAGGTTACAAAATATACATTTTATGACACAGTTGTGTTGAGACAGAGTCTTAGAATACCACCTCCTAATCTTTCCTACAGTATACAACAATAAACTCTGTAGTGTTTTTTATTCTTTTGGCTTGTACCTACAACTAAGGTTGTACTTACCATAAAGACAGGGCAGCAGAGCAATAAGCTGGCTACAAATTATACATTTTTTTGTACATTTTCCTTTAGATTTACCCAAAAACACATAATATGAGGTTACACTTAAACACTTTCAATTGTATGCAGTCCGGCAGGCCCTTGCACTACATAGTTGAAAGTAAATCTAAAGGAAATTGAACAAAGAAATTGTATGATGTCTAGCCAGCTGTAGAGTAAGGGGAACAGCACCAAGGCTTACCTTTTTAAATTATAATTTTTTTCTTTGTGTGTGTCCATCTTCTGGATATCTCTATAGACATTTGCGTCTAAAGCTGGCCTTTGATGGATTAAATTTTGCCTGTTTAGCCAAATTTTCTTCTATGTGTGGCTCTCCCTGTTTATTTTCTGTCAAAGGAAGAAAAGTTTTGGGGCTCAGCATCTGCAGCTAATTGGCTGCAGCTGCTGATCAGTTTTTTCTTACATTGGAGAGTCCCGCTTTCAAAATACAATTTTCCATTGAGGGAATTCCCCCATCCACCTCAAATCCGATTGAAGAAAAAACATACTTGGACTTTCTCTATACCCCATAGACACATACAACAATTTATTCCAAAATATACATTTTATTACAAAAATCCAGTTAAGAATCACAAATACATTATTAAAAAAATCAGCCTGTACAATCATGAAGAGCATTTCCCTTGGCAACCATACAGGTATAGATCGAATACCGCAATCCCGGGGTGAAGTACAATACAAAGGAACACAAACTCCAAAAAAATATGATCCTCTGCATGTTTTATTGTGGTAGCTGCTTCTTCAGGAGGCAGAAATGGAGGCGTAGTTTAATAGTTGATCTAAATAGACGTAATAAAATATTAATAATAGTAACAAAAACCACATACACAAATCATCAGTAAATTGGTAAACTCCAGGCTGAGTTATAAGGTTTATGAAAAGAAAAACTGCTTTTAGGGTGGGCCAGAAAAGTAGTTACTTATGGTGGCATACCAAGTACCTTAAAACATAAAGTTTATTGATATTAATATTTTGTTTGAAAGTGTATATACGGTGTGGACTGAGACAACTTACATCGTAAGTTCAGTTTGTGTAAACAACATGAATGCACAACACAGACATGACAATCAAAAAATAATAAAAATAGTTATAAGGCTTACCCACCTCTTGAATGTCAGGAACCTACACAGAAATGAAAAGTGGAACCCGGGCAAGGTCCCTCCCCGGGGGTGGATGTGGGGGTAGGCCAGTACAGATTATTATGAAAATACATTTTCTAAATACATACATTTTTCACAGGCATATAAAACATTGCAAAAGTCTAAATTCCATAGAAGAAATAATATTGTTTAGATAAGGAAAGTGTTTTTCCTGACTGAGAAGTTTATAGCATAGAAACTTAATTTGTGCACCAAAAAAGTCATGTGAGGAGTGGTGCATCACATTTAATCCTAGTATTATACCTAGGCAATATAGATGTATGATATGTCCAAGTGTATTATCATTGTTTGGCACTATGGTGAATAAAGGTAGTAGTGCAAACATAAAAAGGTAATGGGAAAAATGAATGGGAAAAGAATAATAAAAAGGAGGATAAAATTGGATGAAATTGATATAAAATTTAAGTGCATATGACTATAGTGGGTCTGTGTATAACCAACCTGAGTGGGGATACGTAGGGAGCTTCTATGAAAGTGTAGAATAAGAGCATGCAGCTTAGTGGGGGATCAAAAACGGCTAAGAGCCAAAATATATAAACCAACTGAATAGGAAGGATAATGAATATGTGGAAAAGAGAAGAATAAATCCAAATAAATGTAGACAAAGTAAGAAACAATTCAAAAAGTGTGAGAAGGCCAGGAAAACAAAAGAATGGTGGCAAAACAAAAAAAAACAAACAAACAAACAAACAAAAAAGCTGTAGGTACTGTAAAGGCTGAGGTAAAAATGTCAATTAACAGTTAAAGTGCATGTCAAGCCAAAAGCTTTTTTGGGAATTATAAGGACCTCTGCTGATTTTACACTGATATCACTTACTATTGTGAAGAGTAAGAGAAAATCTGCAACAGGGACACATACAGAAATAGAAATGATAGAATCTTGTTTTCCTCTACTCTACTTAAAGTGATTGTAAAGGATCAAACATTTTTTTGTAATAACAAACATGCTATATTCATTTATATATCATTTCTATTTTGCACAGAGCAGCCCCGCTGCTCCTCCCCTCTGGTCCTTATGTCGGCACTCCTTGCTTCTCCCACCCTCTGAGCGGCTTGCTATGGGGGCACTTGTGCGTGCTCACTTCTGAGATGGCTATGTGTGTCATAGATACACATAGTGTGACTTAGCCCTACCCCCTGATCCCTCCTCAATGGCTGTGATTGACAGTAGTGGGAGCCATTGTTGTCTCTGGGCCAGTGAGGAGGGACAGAGCCTCTGCTTTCCTGCACAAGTATAAGGGGGGGCTGAGGGGGGGTGTATGCAAAGGGTTTTTTTATCTTAATGCAGAGAATTCTTTAAGGTAAAAAAAAAACTTCTGCCTTTAGAACCACTTTAAAAAGGGACTTCACCCCCACTGTTTTTTTTTCTTTCACTTGGTTTCCTGGGTTATCCTCAAAACACATAGTCACATATCCAGCGAATTTAGTGTTGTCCTGCTCTAATCTGCAGCTTCACTGTTGCGTGCCAGGAGCCACACCACCATCTTCTTTGTTTCTGTCATTGGGAGCTGGCAGTCTCTTCTGGGTTCTTGCAACCACCACTCTGATGATGCATTGCAGCAAATGCTCAGTGTGTTCTAGATTGCCCTGATGTCTCCCGGGATGTATGGCGTAAGTATTCCTGGAGGCTATGGGCATCTGGGGACATCATTCTCACCTAGACAAGAAAGGTAGAAGTGTGGGCTGTGCGCCACAAAAAAAGTAATTTCCAAAGAAAAAAGAGAGAGGGGTGGATTTGTGTGTGTTTGCAATATTCTTTAAAGAAGAAAAACAAGTGAAGTCAGCTTTATTAAAAAAAAAATTGGTTTCTTTCATTGCTGTTGGAGAGAAGGGATGAGCTTGATTCCAATCTCAATCCAACAGTAAGAGCTGTCATTGCTGGTGCATGAGATGAAGACAGCTGCATGTATACAAAGGGACGGGGATGCTCATGACATCAATACCCAATTATGGCCCAGCAATGACAGCTAAATTCCAGGTTTGGACGAACTTGTGTTCAGACCGAACCCAACTCCAAACCCAAGATCATCACTGTTGGAGAGTTCCCCTACTTCGTATCTGCTAAAATGTTGTAGCATGACAGGAATTGAGGACACGTCTCACTAGTGGAGCCTCAGATAACAAGTAAACAGTTACAGTGGTTTTAACTAAGAAACAAAAATTGTTTAGCACTTCCGCCTGGCAGTACTAGGGTCGTTGGTTTGAATCCCAGCCACGGCACCACCTGCCTGGAGTTTGCATGTTCTCCCTGTGCCTGCGTGGGTTTCCGCCGGGTACTCCGGTTTCCTCCCACACTCCAAAGACATGCTGGTAGGTTAATTGGATTCTGTCTAAAATGGCCCTAGTATGTGTATGTATGAATGTGAGTTAGGGACCTTAGATTGTACACCCCTTGAGGGTTAGGGACTGATGTGAATGTACAATATATATGCGTAAATTGACGGCGCTATATAAGTACCTGAAATAAATAAAATAAATAATTGTCTGGACATATGATTTAAAGTGGTTGTAAAGGTAGAAGTTTTTTTTACCTTAATGCATTCTCTGCATCAAGGTTAAAAACCTTCTGTGTTCAGCTCCCCCCAGCCCCCCCTAAATACTTACCTGAGCCTGATATCGATCCAGTGCTGAACCCAAGAGCAGCGGCTCTTCTCTCTCCCCTCACTGTTCCTTGCAGCAGCAGGAGCCATTGGCACATGCTACTGTCAATCAAACCCTGTGAGAAGAGAATGGGGGCGAGACCAGGCCGCATTGTGTGTGTCAATGGACACAGAACCTGGCTTGGGATCCAGCCTGCATGAGTGTTCCCATGGCAAGCGGCTTGCTGTGGGGGCACTCGGCAGAGGGGAGGAGCCAAGAGTGTCGATGGGGACCCCAGAAAAGGAGTATTGGGGCTGCTCTGTGCAAAGTCATTGTAAGCAGGTAAGTATGACATGTTTGTTGTAAAAAAAAATACGTTTACAATCACTTTAAATTGTACCTGTGAACCTGTGAGCAGGCAGCTTTCTGCAATAGCAGAAATCTAAATTCCTACTGGAGGAATTTCTTGGGGAACTGTACAATTTACAAAAACCATGTAAAGATCATGGCTCAGGAACGAATGGAGCTGCTTCTCTTTATACTTGAACATTAGAACATGGTTATAACTTGCATAGAAGGCTGATTTAACGACTAGATCAGCCTTTCCCAACCAGGGTGCCCAGGCATCCGCCGGCATCCAGACAACCAATGACATCATCAGTTGATAAGGAAGATGTCAGTTGCCCACATAACATCCTTGTTTGACCCTCCCCTGCCCCTCCCCATCAGTGCTGGGGTCACGTTAACTGAGTGATGGAGAAAACCTGAGGGAGAAAAGAAACACTGGAATACTAGTCAGTACCAGTGTGCAAAAGTGTGTTTGCTTTGGAAGAATAAATCACCTCTAATGTTGGCTGTCTTACATGTGTGGATGTTGCTGCATTATTTAAAACTATTAGAATAGTTTTTTACATTTTAGAATGGAGTGCCTCAAGACTCCATAATTTTAAAGGGTGCCTTGACTGAAAAAAGGTTGAGAAACACTGGACTAGATAACCAGCCTCAAATCATTGTACAGTAGATTAATGTAGTTAAGCAATAAAAGCTGATTTATGATTACTCCATGTTTGCTTTGTGTAGTATGTGATTTAAAAAATTCAAAGCACAGCACAATCTTTAATTAGAAGATTTCTACCATTTCATGTTCACTCCTATTTGTATGTGTCTTCCAGGACATCAAGGGACACAACTGGGGAGAGGAAGACTCTGATGGGGAAAACGAATGTGGGGAGTTCCTATATGGAGTACAGGTATCATTTTTGTTAATAAACTGTTGTCGTTATACCACTGAAAACTACTACATGAAGAATGTACATGCGGGCCTCTTACATCACAACAAGCTTCATATATTTGTGGAGGCTCAAGGCAGAAATCAATACAATGCCATACAGCTCAATTACAATGCCAATATAAAAAAACATAAAGCTGGAAGAAAAGGTTTGCCATGAAATGTTTTCTGGTTTGTGCGGTTGTCGTGGCTGTGTCCAGGGACACCGTCCCTTGGTTCCACCCTCTACCCACCTCCATGCACCGTCCCTTGGTTCCTCTCCCTACGCACCTCCATGCACCGTCCCTTGGTTCCACCCCCTTCCCACCTCCATGCACCGTCCCTTGGTTCCACCCCCTACCCACCTCCATGCACCGTCCCTTGGTTCCACCCTCTACCCACCTCCATGCACCGTCCCTTGGTTCCACCCCCTACCCACCTCCATGCACCGTCCCTTGGTTCCACCCCCTACCCACCTCCATGAACCGTCCCTTGGTTCCACCCCCTACCCACCTCCATGCACCGTCCCTTGGTTCCACCCCCTACCCACATCCATGCACCGTCCCTTGGTTCCACCCCCTACCCACCTCCATGCACCGTCCCTTGATTCCACCCCCTACTCACCTCCATGCACCGTCCCTTGGTTCCACCCCCAACCAACCTCCATGCACCGTCCCTTGGTTCCCCTCCCTACCCACATCCATGCACCGTCCCTTGTTTCCACCCCCTACCCACATCCATGCACTGTCCCTTGGTTCCACCCCCTACCCACATCTATGCACCGTCCCTTGGTTCCACCCCCAACCCACCTCCATGCACCGTCCCTTGGTTCTTCCCACTACCCACCTTGCAGAACTGCCACTTTTAGAGAATACAGGACCAAGTATCATTTTGTGGTGCTAAGTAATTAGTTAATGATAATAGATCCCCTGCAGCCAGCAACAGCACACCTGCTTTCAACAATAGATCTCCCCAGCAACAATAGACCCTCACCGCAACAAGATCCACCCCAGCAACAATAGTCTCCCACCAGCAACAATAGATCTTTTAGCAACCAGCATCAATAGACCCTCCAGCAGCCAACAACAGTAGACCCCTCCCTCAACAGTAGATCCCTCCAAGCAACAACTGACTCCCTACAGCAACAATAGATCCTCCAGCACACCTTACCACCTGTTGCCATTACGTGCATTCAGTGCTAGAGGTGCCGAAACTGCGTTCCCCCATGTTCCCTCTGAAAAAGAGCCCTGGCTGTGACCATGCAGACACTGCATCCCAAATAATATGAATGGGTTTTGCCTGCACTCGAATGCACAGAACATCTGTACAGATAAGACACGGCCCTCACATGGGTGTACGCCTAATTACGCATGTGTGAATGAGGCCTAAAGAATACATACTTGAATACATTTTTTTTTATTTTAAACCGAAATTTCGTGTCACTTTAAGGTAATATAATACTGGCTTTGTGTGGGCAGAAATAATCACAGTGGTGACATTTCCAAAAGCCTGTGATTGTTAAAATTTTTAAATTAGATTGAACTCATTTACTTTCATGCAGTAAACACAAATGTCATCCAGATCATCTAACATATTTGTTGGAACCTGGGGATTAATGGTGAGATTATATATTTTTTAATTATCATTTTTTATTTTATATAAGTATTTTTTGTCTATATTTATGGCGTTTTTTTTCTTCAAGATTAGAACTGCCCCTCCCAACAGCTGACCGATTCGGCTTCTGGGCTTGGTGCATGTTAAGTACCATTGCTGTACACCATGCCTTTTGCACAGAGGCTGGTAGAGCAACCATTCCTGGAGACAGCAGCAGAGCAGCTAAGGTTTTTACATTTGTATACTATCTGCCTTTTAGGGACCATTCCCATTGGTTTTTTGCTTCAGTAAAACACATTCATTTTACTCCAAGAAATTGCATTTCAGGTAGAAATCAACATTTTCTCTGTACAACCCTATTCTGTCTTCTTTACTTTTGTATCCAAAGTTTATTTTTTGGGCTCTTTCAGACAGGCAATAATGTTAACTGCCCTCTGAAAAGTGATCTGTAGTGAATTGCTTTTCAGAAGGTGGTAGAGCCGTGGCTGGCAGGTGTTTGGAGGTGCTACTGCTCTCTTCTGGAGCATGTTTTTTTTGTTGTTACTTTTTTTAAAATTACAGAATGGCAGATTTACATTGCGGAACCTCACAACTGTAAGTCAAGTGTTTGACTCGTGGTTGCGGTGCAGCCCCATTGATCTCAGTGGGCAAGTTTTACAGGCTGTGCCACCTAAGTCAAACTTGCCAAGGTTGTGAAGCAAAGCATCAGTGTCATGGCATGTGCACAGCTCTGTTTGGCTGTAATTTAAGAATTATAGTAGGCAATTCAGAATTGCCTTTTATGTCAGTAGTATACTCTCTTTTAACTCACATTTTTGCTAATAGGCACCAGCCTTATGGCTACAGTCAGTATAACCAAATATATGCACTACTGAGAGCATTGCCTACAGATAACATCAATATGACTTTTGTATAATTGAGGTTTAGTAAGAACAATACCTTTCCCTTTGTTTATAAAAAAACAGGCTTTTGAGTTTTCTTCAAGACATTTGCCTAGGGAAGGTTAATTTGTACCTAAAGGCAAAGTTATTTTTTCATTTTGAAAGGCATGGTGAGGGGTTAGAACCCCTGTCAGGTTTTTTATTGCTGACTGTGTCAGTGCTGGGAAGATTCAGCCTCAGCAAGGGAAATGCACAGACTATTAGACAGATTACATTCTCTACTGTATCTAAATAAAAAAAAGGTTTTGGCTGTAGATATACTTTACCTTTAATGTGGTGGCTTTAACCCATTTGCTGCCATATGTCACAGCAGTGGTTGTTTTACACACGTCTACACTGCATTAGCAGCCAGGACTGTGTGTAAATCTGACAAACCGATTGTCGGCTATCAGATGGAAACAATCGGGCAGCTGTACAGTAATTTTCTGGTATACTTGCCCCCCCCTTTCACACCATGTTTTCTGGGCTTTGCTGGATTCAGGACTGGCATTACAGGGGCCTCCGGGTAGAGGGAAGGAAGACCAGTGAATGACCGTTCATGAAGCTACCCTACCTAGTAAGAACGTGGAATTGCTATGTATCAATCACTTCCAGGTTCCGCTGTCAGGGTATCTACACTTCATTAGCTTCAGTTAAAGACAAGTGAAACATCAAGGGTCTACTAGACCGCTGATGTCTCATTAAATAGACCAAAACAGTATCACATAGGAAACTTTTGGTCCCCATGTGATAAAAAATAAAGCAAAATAAATTTAGGTTATACCCAAGCACTTAACCCCCTTCCCCCCAAAAAAGTTGACACCCCCCTCATATATGCACATAACATGCACACAAACATACGAACATAAACACATGTGCCAGGGGTGCCTAGGTCTACAAAACGTTGATTGTGCTACACATATTGAACATGCTAGAATGAGCTCAACAATGTTAGGGCCATTATGCATGGTTAACTCTAAACTAATGACTTGTAGAGGCTTTTAAAGCATACCTATTGAAATTTTTTGGTGCCGAAGTTTGACACCATTTGATGGGCGCATACAATTTTAAGGCTTGACATGTTGGGTATCTATTTACTTAGCAGATTGTCATCTTTTAGATTTTACCAAATGGGTAATTTATTGCGTTTCTATGTCTTAAAATAATGTTAATGTGTTTTTGCTGAAATTTTTGTGTGTGCTACTATCATATGACAAAAAAAATTGTAACTACCACTTTTTTTTATTTAGTTAATGTGTACAAACAAATGCAAAAATGTTTCTGGTAGTAAAAGGTTAAGTATCCGCTCTCCCCCTTCACGGTACTATATTAATAGGCACTTTAATCCATGACACAGACAGCTCCTACAATGATTGCATTACCTGCTTGCCTAAAGCCGGTCATACTTGGATCAAAATTTTGCCGGTTCAGCAGGAACTGGACGCATTTTGATTCATGTATGCACAGGCTGGTTGCACACCAGTCTGTTGGGTTTTTCCCGAATGATGAGGCACCAGCTATAGCTGGCAACACTGATCATTGTATTCTGAAGGTGGGGAATGTGTAGACAGGGGAATTGGGCCTGTTTTTTAATTCAACTTGCTGGTTGAACAAAAATAACAATCAATGTATGGGCTGCCTAAGTCAATAAATAATAATCTGACTCCACTACCATTCAGTACACAACAGAATCTTCTATTCCCATCAGCTGCTCAAAGCAAAAGGAAGTCCTGGTGTTATAGACTCCAAAGCATAAGAGCGCTAACACGTCTGTCATATAGCTGGAGAACATGTGCCTACCAACTGCTGCTCAAATAAAGGTCTTACCATGGCCCTGCTGGGACTGCTTGGGCTGTTGTGTTCTGTTTATGTATTAATACTGTATCCTGTGTCTTCTTCTCACCCTTCTGTAGCATAACGCCCAAACAAAACGACAGCAGAGCTGGTTACTGTTTCTTCTGCCTTTGTAATTCCAACATGTTCCACTATTATGGCTTCTTTATATAGCTGTGTCTCACTGCTGTCTCAGTAGAAGCCTGACCATGTGGTGCAACGGCAAAGCTGATGTCTATGTAGAACTACAAGCCCTAGCATTTACAACCTCACAATGGCCACCATTTCACAAAAAGATATTCCTCCAATTGATGTTGAACATCATACACATCAATATATTATTCCTCTTCATTAAAAAACAATACAATATATACCCATTGGACACATTTTTAGGTACACCTGTTCAAATGCTTGGTAACACAAATTGCTAATTAGCCAATCACATGGCAGCAACTCAATGCATTTAGGCATGTAGACGTGGTGAAGACAACTTGCTGAAGTTCAAACCAAACATGGTTTGGGGAATGGGGAAGAAAGGGGATTTAACTGACTTTGAATGTGGCATGGTTGTTGGTGCCAGATGGGCTGGTCTGAGTATTTAAAAAAACTGCTGATCTACTGGGATTTTCATGCACAACCATCTCTAGGGTTTACAGAGAATTGTCAGAAAAAGAGAAAATATCCAGTGAGTGGCAGTTGTGTGGACGAAAATGGCTTTTTGAGGTCAGAGGAGAATGGGCTGACTGGTTGCTGCAACATTCAGATGGTAGGGTCAGAATTTGGTGTAAATAACATGAAAGCATGGATCCATCCTGCCTTGTATCAACGGTTCAGGCTGGTGGTGGTGTAATGGTTGTGGGGGGGTATATTTTCTTGGCACTAGCAAGGTGTACCTAATAAAGTGGCCAGTGAGTGTATAATGTAACAAACCCACTGCAGGATCCTTGCTGTGTCTCAGATACATACAGGTCTATTTGTCTATGTTTTCACCCAAGAGTCACTAAACTTTCACCTTCGATTCATACATTTTTAAGACTATATTAAATTCCAAAAGAGTATTGACTGAAAGTTGTATGAATCTTAGGTGATAATATTGATAAACAGACCCTACAATACCTGATGTATCACTATGTAACTACTAAAAAAGTTCTTACAGTCAACAATCAGATTCAAAACAGACAAGATATTGATTTTTAATACAGCAGCGAGGTTGCTGCTTGAGGAAGCAAACCCCCACCTTCCACCCAGCATACGAAGAGCCCTATAACATCTGTCTTAATTTGATGTATAGATTAACCACTTGCTGACCACACTATAGCCGGATGATGGCTACAGCGCGGCCTTCAAGTTCTAGGAGGGCGTCATATGATGCCCCCTGTGGCGCACACCCGTGCATCCTTTGGGCACAGCAGATCACATGACACGGTAAAGGGCCAATCACAGCAGCTTTTTACCACGTGATCAGGTGTGTCTAATCGTGAGGAAAGTACTGCCGATAACCTGCAAATGTGAAAGGAGACATCTACACTAATAATCAATGCAATGATTATCAGTGCAGCCCCAAAAGTGCCCACCAGTGCAGCCTATAAATGCCAATCTGTGCTGCCAGTTCTGTGCCCATCAGTGCTGCCAATCTGTGCCCATCAGTGCTGTCAGTCAGTGCCACCTATCAGTGCCCAGTAGGCAAGTAGTTAAAGTGACTCCAAACTCTGGTTTAAAAGAAAAAATTCTATTCAAAATTTTTGAATATTCCTAACTCAAAAAAGTTACCTTCTGTTGCCATCAGCCTCTTCCAAATCACTGAATTCTGTTATTTGCTACTGTGATTTGTCTTCCTGTTAGAGGGTGGCCACGTTCATTCTCCATGGTACCTCTGTATGTAGGAACATAGCCACACTCTCTTGCTTGCTACCTGAGATGGTCTAATGACTATGAACTATGGACTATGGGATGTGTGGTGTACATAGAGCAGCGTACTTGACCATAACTAATGTGCACTGATTGTTCCAAACAAATGGAAAAGAGGGGTGAGGTTTGAGAGGTCACAGAAGATGTTACAAGGAGGCAGAAAACCACAGCAGGAAACAATTTAATGAAAAATAGATTACAGGATCACTAAGGATTGTTTATGGATTATTGTTGGAGAATAAGGATATCATTTAGTATCACTTTAAGTTAAATTATGTGGGAATTCTAGCTTTAACACCATGGCAGCAGTTGCAGGATAGCAATAGCAGTTTGTGGTTGGTTTCACTTGCTTCCTACTGCAAAAGTTGGCAGGGGGCATGGCAAAGCCATCCACAATGAAAGCTGATTGCTGCGTATATTATAGAATTACTTGGTTTGCTGGGGTTCCTGGAAGCTATTCAGAAAATCCAAACCATTACCATCTAAATATTTCATCTTTGGCAGTAAGCGTCACTTTACTACTTTTTTGCGGACTCAAAGGCTTGCTGTAAGGGAATTGTAGGAGTACAGTGATAAGGAAACTGGTAACATTTTGGGTAAAATCTGCCTCCGTAATGCACTTTACCAAAAAAGCTTGCCTATAGGGGCTATAATGATGAGAACCGGGCACTGCAAAAACATGGAATATTGTCACATTGCTCATTTCTGACCTTCCCTGTAATGAAGACCTTTTATTTTGACCTCAGTATTCTTTTATTTAAATCTTTTGTAATACTATACTTTTTTGAAATCTAATGAGACCCTTCTTAAATCACAGGGCACATGCTGCGCTGACCTGTACAGACACCCTCAGCTAGATGCAGACATTGAAGCTGTTAAGGAGATATATGGTGAAAATGCGGTATCTGTAAGGTATGTAAAGCTGGCACCTTCCTCCCTCTTATCCATTTATCAAATGTATAATGTTTTGTTCCTTATCTCTGCTCATTAAAAATGTGGTTATCCTATGATACAGTAAAAAGTGGAATTGATGCATGTTGTTCCATAGAGAATACATGGTACATAAATCTTAAAGGACACAGCTCCTCACTGGATTTAAAGGCTAAGTTCAAACTGCATAGGTGTGAACCTAGCCTTCAAGGCTATGAGTAAAACAAAATATTTTCACAATAAAAGTGCTATTTTTATAAAAATTTTTGATAGAAATGACAAATTCTTTAATTTTACAACATTACTAAATTTTATACTGGACTTTATGCTTTCACTTCTTATTACTTATCCTTTTCCAGGGAGTTCATCTTTTAGACTAGGTTCACATTAGAACATGGTACGAGAAACCCGCGTTCCATGCATGGTTTACCGCACCATCTTCAAAAGACATTGCAGTTGCGTTTTGTGTTTTAATCTGCCCAGCAACAAGTTGGAAAAAAAACCCCCACAAAACGCATCAAAAACATGTCAAAAACGCATGTGCAAAAATGTAAAATGCACCGCAAAAAGCACTGCAGACAGATCAAATGCAAACTACACAGGTGTGAACCTAGCCTTCATGGCTATGAATAAAAAAATATTTTCAAGTTAGAAGTGCTGTTTTTATAAGAATTTTTTTATAGAAATGTCATATTACCGAATTCTGCAATTTTACTACATTACTGGACTTTATGCTTTCACTTCACATTGCTTATCCTTCTCCAGGGAGTATGGGACCATTGATGATGCTGACATCGACCTGCACATTAACATTAGTTTCCTGGATGTAAGACACTCTTCCTTTATTTTACTGCTTCTTTTCTTTCTCCTGCTGTTTTCAGATAATTGCATTGCACTGCTTCCCCCTCCATTTGCCCAAGTACACTATATTGCCAAAAGAATTGGGACGCCTGCCCTTAAATGCACAGAGCTTTAATGACATCCCAGTCTTAGTCCGTAGGGTTCAATATTGAGTTGGCCCACCCTTTGCAGCTATAACAACTTCATCTCTTCTGGGAAGGCTGTCCACAAGGCTTAAGAGTGTGTCTATGGGAATGTTTGACCATTCTTCCAGAAGCGCATTTGTGAGGTCAGGCACTGATGCTGGATAAGGCCTGGCTCTCAGTGTCCGCTCTAATGCATCCCAAAGGTGTTCTATCGGGTGGAGGTTAGGACTTTGTGAAGGCCAGTCAAGTTCCTCCACCCCAAACTCACTCATCCATGTCTTTATGGCCCTTGCTTTGTGCACAGTCATGTTGGAACAGGAAGGGGCCATCCCCAAACTGTTCCTACAAAGTTGGAAGCATGAAATTGTCCAAAATGCCTTGGTATGCTGACACCTTAAAAGTTCCCTTCACTGGAACTAAGGGGCCAAGCCCAACTCCTGAAAAACAACCCCACACCATAATCCCCCTCCACCAAACTTTACACTTGGCCCAATGCAGTCAGGCAAGTACTGTTCTCCTGGCAACTGCCAAACCCAGACATGTCCATTGGATTGGCAGACAGAGAAGCGTGATTCATCATTCCATGTCTCCACTGCTCTAGAGTCCAGTGGTGGCGTGCTTTACACCACTGCATCTGACACTTTGCATAGCACTTGGTGATGTAAGGCTTGGATGCAGCTGCTGTTGCCCAATGCTTTTGGCAATATAGTGTGTGAAATTTCTGATGCTGCAGTGTAAAATCACACAGAGTCTGTTCATTTTTCATATTACTAACTAACCAATTGCTTATTTTTCTTTAATTCCTGCATTACTGTCTTTTCCCTTGCCTGCAGGAAGAGGTAGCCACTGCGTGGAAAGTAATTCGCACAGAGCCTATAGTCCTTCGTTTGCGTTTTTCACTTTCTCAGTATCTGGATGGTCCTGGTGAGTGCTGTCTGTCACACACTGATCTCTACATTGTATCATTTCTTTTGGTTTATCTCTACATTTAATTACAGTATTAAAAAAATATTAATATACTAATGTATTAGAAAGCATGTAACATGTATTATTTAGTTTTATTACATTAGATCATTTTGCGTTCTCTACCCAAGTATGTAAACGCAGTGAAGACAATCTAACCAGGATGTTTAAATATGTATTTTGTAATGATGGAAGAAAAAATTTAATTGGTGTCACATGCACAGGAAAAGGAAGATCAGCCTAAATAAAGATCATTTTCAAATGCTCGACATCTTGTATTCTCTTTTGTTGTAGAACCTACCATTGATGTCTTTCAGCCATCAAACAGAGATGACTTTGGGCTGGGAATACAGCTAAAGAAGTAAGTGTGATGAAGGATATATATAGGAGATTCCATATAGATGAAATCAGAATTGATCTTTAGTTTTCTGATGTTGGACTACATTTTAAATGCTGGAGGCAAGTGGTGGGGGTGCTGCCTTCAGCCCCAGTCAGATGCTTGCTTTTATTTTCAACCTGCCCTTGATTGTATATCTAGGGCTTTGATTGGTTACGTTATAAATACAATATAAAGATAATGTAATATATAAAAATTATTATAATTTCCTCCCATTTAATACATTTTGTCCATTTTCTATTTTCTTTCATGCTGCTGCATGCTATGGTTTTTCCATTTTACAAATTAACCACTCCATCTTCAGCTTTTACCTATCTTGGTGCCTTTTCTTTAATCATTTTTGGAACTTTTCTTATGCCTTGATTCAATCTTTACTGAGTCTACATGTTCTTTTAAGTCCTGGATAACATTTTAAGGCTGTCTCCTTTTATTTTTCTAACAGTACACTCTCTGTCCTCCTCCCTCTTCTTTATTTTCTTCTCTGTCCCTTTTTCTGTTTCCTCAGGATCTTGTCCCTGTTCTCGTCTCACCAGTGGCGGTATCTCAGTAATGAGGTCTTACGCTCACAGCAGGAGAGAAGGCTACGTTGGCTTAGAGTCAGTGGTAGTATTAAAAGGTTTCGAGCTGGGTTGAGCATCTTCTCTCCAGTCCCTAAGTGAGCATCTTTAGAGTTGTTCATGTCTTTTCGCACCCATTTTCTTAGCCACTGCTGTCTCTCAGTTTCTGCCCCTGTACTCCAAGCAGAACATAATCTGATGCAGTTATGTATTCATTCAAAATCATTAAATGTGTTTAAATGTAACTATTGTAAGCAAGTGAAACTCTATATCTTGCTTCTTTTAAGTTCCTATAAATTACAGCTCAGACTGAGGGAAGGGCAATTCTTTAGGACAGCTAGATTCATCTGTTAGCCCCCCCAGCATTGCCATCTTTAAAATCCCAGCATGTGTGTAGATCCACCAACCTTCAGGACCCAGCAGAGAGACCTGCAGCAGATCTGTAATTTAGCAGGGGGTTTCTGCACATCTGTACAGATACCCTAAGATTGAGGACATCATACGTGCATCATCTTTGTGCATGCACTGGAAACCCTCACCCGCAGCGGCGGACTGACAACTCATGGGGCCCCTGGGCAATAGGGGATCTTGGAGCCCCTGTGTCCTTGCCCAAACTCAAAAAAAACTATGAAAAAGATACCAGGGGCATCTCATGGGGCCCCCTACTGACCCCGGGCCCTCGGGCAGTGCCTGAGTTTCCAAATGGTCAGTCCGCCTCTGCTCACCCGTGTGTGTGCAGATGTGCTACAATTCTCAGGCGAGAAAGACGGACGTGCTGCAGCACAAAAAGTGTCAGAAACACACACAATTTTTTTTTTTTTTTAATGTAATGGTGGAAGAAGGAGGGAGGAAAGGACATATGAAAATTTACTTTATTGGGTGAAGCTCTGCTTTAAAGAGTCTACCGACAGTTACCGTTAGTTTAGTATTGACTAAAGTAGGGAACTGAAAAAAAAAAACATTAACATGGTATCTCATTTGGAAGATTACCAAACTGAGACACAAAAGAAAATTTCTCCAAGTGAGGGGAAGTTTCCTCCTAAACAGACAAACAGTTGTACCTGAAGTAAGTGCCCACATTGGAAGATATCTGCTTACCTCCTGTTTTGGTGACAAACATAAGATGTTGGATTTCACATCACTTTCTGTCCCAGTGACCCTGGTCACCAGGACAAATAGAGAAAATAATCCTTTTAAATGGGTAGTGAAACAACAACAAAAAACCTGACAGTGGTTAAAATAGTTATCCAACCGTATCTAAAACGTAACAAACAAAATAGCTAGTGTTACACTTTAAGGAATGTAACTCAACAAAATGACCTTGTTTGGGTAATTT
This sequence comes from Staurois parvus, assembly GCF_062004578.1. NCBI lineage: Eukaryota > Metazoa > Chordata > Amphibia > Anura > Ranidae > Staurois > Staurois parvus. Next base: position 4,069,664 of record NW_028317901.1, on the reverse strand, counting down.
ATAGATATCTGATGTTTTAAGATGCTCTAGATAGTTCAGAATTCATATCAGATTTATTTTATAAATGTAGATATCACCCCTGATTCACTGTATTACAGGTCTCCCAGTTTCCCAGGAGTTCAGGACTCTGCTGTGCGGAGTAGCCTCACAGGGTCAGATCTCAGAAGTGGTCTTGCAGGAACAGATCTCCGTGGTCCCCGCCTCATGAACAGATCAGTGTCCTGCACTCTAAGAAACCCTAAATCTGAGCTATATGGCAGTCATACCACAACACAGGTGAGACACAATTATTCATCCATCAAAGTGCAAACAGGAAATATTAAAAAAATAAATAGCTTGATGAGATATTATATTATTTTGAATTTTTTTGACGTATGCAAATATAATCTGGATGCAAACTTACTGATGTGTTAACTAACTTGTTTCTACATGTGTAAAAAGCCATATTTGCTTATTACACATGCAGGCCATGCTGCCTTCTTAGTACTACTGCACAGTGACTATGCTTCACTGTTCCTTTCTCAGTATAGGTCTGCTGCCTTGCTTAGACTAGCCAAATACAATATTTTCTGTTGGTAACTTATTCTTTATATGTAGGGTCCAAATTGAACAACTTAGGCATACAAGTAGCGAGTAAAGGGAGAATCTACAAAACTGTATATGAAATACCTTCATGAAAATATGTACAACCATGAAAAGTGTCAGAAATTAATTTAAATTAACTTTACTACAGCTACTATACAAGACGCCAGGGATCGGCCCTGAACTGGAGATATATCCCCCGTAATTTGGTCCCTTTAAGGGAGAATTGAAGGGACATTTTTTAGTACTCAGAGGTTCTCACCCTAGCAGGGTGAGGGGTTCCAGGTTAGTCCGGTTGAAGTGTAGAGGACTGATATAAGTACTCTCTGGATTGGTAAGTCCTCATTTGGGACCCGGAATTCAAAGTCTCAGAACACTTTAGTTGGTAAAGAGTCTCCAAACACTGCTTTGGTCCCGAAAGGGTTAGCCTGCCTACAAGGGAGGCTTGAAAAATTGCAAGAAGGAGTCAGCACATGTATATGAGGTAGAATAGAGTGGTTCACAGCTGTGAACAAGTGTGGATTACCTGGAGACCAAGACACTGTTTTGCTGAGCTCCCTGTACCCCGAAGCGGAAGGGAACCCTAAACCCAAGTGTGGGACTGGTATATTGGCAGTGAGCTGTTATGTGGTTTTGATCATACCAGGATTATGAACAATTTACTTTTTTTCTTTTCAAGAAAGCTGCTGTTTTGATTGCTTGTTTTGAATTTCCGAAAAAGACTATTACTTTTATAATAAGCTGGCTGGTGATCTTGTGCTCTCCAGATTATACTAAAAACAAAATGTATATTCAGTGGAACTACAGTATAGAGCATGTAGCATAATGCAAAAGAAGACAAAGCACTGAATAGAGAGTGATATAACCACGTGATAAACAGCACAGATAAGATGCAATTAAGTGAACAAACAGAGGGGTAGTCAAGATTCAGAAAATACATTGGTCATCTATTGACTAGTGAAAGGCACACATTAAACCCAAGAGCAAAAATGTATTCTATTGCAGCTTCCCATTTCTTAGTTGTGGTGGCTGCTTTAAACACTTCAATACCAGGCACTTATACACCCTTCCTGCCAAGGCCAATTTTCAGCGCTGTCGCACTTTGAATGACAATTGTGCGGTCATGCAACACTTTACCCACATGAAATTTTTATCATTTTTTTCACACAAATAGAGCTTTCTTTTGGTGGTATTTAATCACCACTGAGTTTTTTTATTTTTTGCTAAATAAAACAAAAAACACCTGAAACTTTTGAAAAAAAAACGCACTTATAAAATTTTGCAAATAAATAACATTTCTTCATAAATGTAGGTCAAAATGTATTCTGCTACATTTCTTTTGTGAAAATAATAATAATAATTTAATTTGTTTGTTTTTTTTTCTCAAATGTTTCTATTTTTTGTATTTTTTATTAAATGTTTTTTCTTTTTTTTACTATTTTATTTTTCAGCACGCTGTGAGCAAAGCAATACAATGTTACCATAGTAACACTGAACTACTCTGGGCAAGTGATCAGGATTTTTTTTTTTTTAACACATTATGATTGCTATAACCAATGTGTTTCATTGATATTTGCAATCATTGTTACTGAATGAAACTGATTCATTCAGACTTTTGTTGTGATTAGCTGTGATTGGGCAAAGCTGATCACATGATACAGATGGGCTGTGATTGTCCCTGTCTGTATCATGTGACTGCCTTAACCAGTGACAGCTAACAACATAATTGTATACAATGGATGACATGACAGGAAGCCATCCATTGTATACAATTGACATGTGATCTACTGTGATTGGTCACAGCGGTCACATGACACTGGCAACAGGCCGGTGTAGTTATATGTCATCGGCTGTGTCCCCCAACCAGTGACAGATCGCGCCATTGCGCGGCCCTTCATCCGCGTGAGCGGCTTGTTTTGACAGGACGTCATGACATCCGGTCACAATGGCGAGTGTCCTGCCTGGCCGTCAATCTGCTTTAGGCTGGGTGGGAAGGTGTTCATTTTCTTTTAAGTATGTTATTTTTCAACTTCCTTTACCAGGTCAAGCAATCCAGCAAAAGTGACAATCAGAGTGATAAGACAACCCATTTAAATGACAGGGAAGCGTACAATGATCAGCTTTTATTCATTAATGTAAAACCATTATCCCAAAAGGAAAAATAAACTCACAGTAACTGCTTGAAAAGTGTTTGGTGGAGTTCCCCTTAAACGTATTAGGCAAGTCCATTTAAAATCTGCTAGTGCATCTAACACTCCCCTTTCCCCAAACTGACAATGCTATTGTCCAAAGGTGTCTCCATTGCTTCTCCATTCACAGCGGAGACACCCAAAACTGGCTGGATCACTAGGTGAAAATAAAGGAAACAAGCCTGAAAAAGAAAACTACTGCAGCAACCACATTTAAGGATTTTGTAAGCTGCAATATATTACTTTTTTAAGTGTAATACTACTTTAAGATATGAACACATAAGATAAAAAAACATTATTAAAAAGATATGCAGCAGAAACCTCTGTCAAGAGTAGAGAGTAAAGTGAGAGCAAGTTTGATATTTTCCATTATTGTATTGTGAATATACAGTGATTGCAAGAAATCGGTAATATTCTGGAGCAGCAAGCAATTGGCATAGTTATTTTAACTGTTTGCAGCAGAGACACAAGGTCATTGTGGCAGTTGAAGTATGTGTCATTGAGAAAATAAGGAGCTTTAAATAGCAAGACCATTAAACAGACTAAAAAGACACAGGCACCTGCTCAGCACAGTATAGTTCTGTGAGAATAGAGTATAACACAAAGGTCTAGTGGTAGATGTAATTCTATACAGAAAATAAGCTCTGTGTGTTTATGAGTTTGCTATAGAAACTAAAGCCAGTTGAACTTTCTGGTCAAATCAGCTTAATACATTCCAAGTGCATTAAATGGGAAACCTATGGTGCCCATACACTAGACGAAATATTGTTCAAAAATCTTGTCATTTGGACAGTTCATTCGTTTTCTTGTTTTGACATTTTTGAGCCACAAATTCAAAGGAAAAGTTTGGAAAACTTCTGCCGAACAGACGATAAATTGAAAGGTTAATGTGTTTCTCGCCGTTAAAAATCAAACTGTTCGTACTGTGCATAATTGACAAAACTAGTGAAAAACTTTCATTTATGTCCCTTGACCAATTTATTGTTCCAAATTTGGTCATTACATGATGGCATTATCTTTTGCTTTCACGACCAAGTGTTCAATATTTGAAAACAAGTTGAAAAGATTTTTCTACTAGTGTATGGCCAGTTTTAGACTGCATTCACACCTGAGCATAGCAATTTTAGGTGTTGTGAGTGCAGGTATACAAGTGTTTAGAAGTGCATTTCAAGTGTTCTACATGTAAATTCAAGCTACAGGGATTTTTGTTTTAGTCATTAAAAACACTAGTGAGACGGCACCAGTCCTTGCAGGCTAAAAGATGCCTGAAAAATCTGTGCGAAAAAAAACTCTGCCTTAAAAGAAACTCATGTAGCTTTTGGAGCATTAGACTTCAGACATCTGATTGCTCACGTTCATGTGCAAATATTGAATTACATGGGATTTTGAATGGGTTTTTTTTTGGAAGTTCCAGCTTCAATCTACAAATTGCTCAGATGTGAATTAGGCCTTACCGTTTGTTTGCGCCTCACAACAACCATAGCCTGAGTAGAACACCCGACACTTGCTAGGAAGATGCATGGAAAGACTTTTTCTCTTTGTTTGGATGCAGTGGTATAACTCTGCAATCAGCAAAGCTCATGCTTCCTGCACTAATACAAGATAGATTTATTGTGTATTATCCAGCTATTCTCATATAGGGGTTCCTTAACTCTCTGGACTTAAAGCGGAGCTCCACCCAAAAGGTGAAGTTCCACTTTAAGGCCTCCTCCCCAGCTCCTGTTTGTGAAATTGAGCTTTTGGGGAGGATTTTGACAGGACATTATGAGGTTACTGTATGTGCGCAGGTTCAGGCTTCTGTTTGGTCCTGCTGTCCCTTGTAAGATCATACATAAGTTCAAATAAAGTCTGTACATATTTTTCTTTGTGCAGGTCAGTGGACACTGTAAGACAGTTCCTACTCTAGAATATGGCTTTTTGGTACAGGTGAGTTATCTGCCCATTTATTAGTCCATTTATGTTGATTACCAATAATTATAAGGGTTCTTAGCACCTTTTAAAATCCTGTATTTTCTCTGTCCTTTTTGTGTATTCATCCCCATTCTTCCTCTCCTTCTCAGTTATTTGTTAATTTGTCTTTATTAATTTATTATGGCATCTCTTTATTTTGTTTTAACATTTAGATAATGAAGTATGCAGAACAGCGCCTCCCAACTTTAAATGAGTATTGTGTAGTATGTGATGAGCAGCATGTCTTCCAGAATGCATCCATGCTCAAGGTAGGTCTTTGACAATGTTACTGTAATATTATGCAAATTCTCAGTGTTGGTTATTGTTATTGGTTGCTCCTTCCTTTTATTCATTCTTCTCTTCATGGCCAACATCTTGTCTCCTGCAGCCAGCAGTGTGTACTAGAGAGCTTTGTGTTTTCTCATTTTACACTCTGGGAGTGATGTCTGGGGCTGCCGAAGAAGTGGCTACAGGAGCTGAGGTAGTAATCCTTCTTGAGATGTCACCTCTTCTTAGCATGTGATCAGGTCATTGTGCTGCTTTGTGCTAAAGAGTGGTTTTGGTTTCACTTGCAGGTTGTAGGTCTGCTGGTTGCCATGTGTCGAGCGGCCTTGGAGTCACCACGGAAAAGTATCATATTTGAGCCATACCCTTCAGTAGTGGACCCTAATGACCCTAAAACACTGGCCTTTAACCCTAAGGTGACTTCAAACTTTCCCTATAAATATGATCCTTACAGCTAGCCTTCATATATAGGATTGAAATATTTGCATGCAAATATTTAAAAAAATATGTGATGCAGGCTTTCCAGAGACCAGTCACTATTGAATAATAAATCCGCCAGAAGACTTTACTGCAGCACTATTATTTATTATTATACAGGATTTATATAGCGCCAACAGTTTGCTCAGTGCTTTACAATATAAATGGAGACAATACAGCAAGAATACGGTTCAATACAAGAGGGTAAGGAGGGCCCTACACTATGGAATCATTTCAAGAAGTAATATGTAGCTGCTAGTATTCTTCAACCAGCTACACAAGGGTTGTTAGTGAAAAAATATATAAATTAGAATCAGAATTCACAATATGTTTATGATGATTTTGCCTATTAGTAATATTGCATGGTTCAGTTTCAGTACTACTTTTTCTCATATTTCATAAAAGTTAATATGGCAACATATAATCCTTAGATAATTGTGCAAATTTGAAAGGACTTTCTTCCAACTTTTCCATGGGAATATTTTGCAATCCTAAACTTGATATATTCCATTATCTTCAAATCATTTGGATTATTTTGCACTATATCTGTATGCTACATTTCAATAGCATCACTTTATAATTAAGTATATAAATGTTCCTACAGTCATGTCATCAATCAAAATTAAAAATAAAACAATCAATTCTGTCAAAGTTTAGAGAAATGATAAAATGGATGAATTCTGCACTGCAATTCTGCCAACAGAAAGGGATGATAAATCAACTTTATGACAAAAGACAATCATACAATGATACATAAAGCTAATCGTATTTTAATGAAAACTGTGTAATATGGATTAGATACATTTCACAGACTTGTTCCTCTTTGAAGTGAGTATAAAATGTTATCTTTAGGCTCCATGCACACTGGGCTTAAAAAAAGCGCCATTTCACTTGGCAGAAAAAAACGCTGATATATTTTTGTACACAGTTTAGGAGAGTTTAGCATTTTTTCTGCCAGAAAGCCCCAATCAAAAACGTAAACCGGAAGGGTTTTTTTCCTACCTCTAAACGCTGAGTTTAAAATATACCTCTAATCGTCCTAATGTGTATGGACCCATAGGATAACACTGAGCTACTTCTACAGGCAAAAAACTCCTGTAGAAGCAGCGATTTTTCAGCCAGTGTGCATGGAACCTTAGTGACCTCAAATGGAAACTCAGCACATGGAACACACAGCTACAGAAGCTTACTTCCAAAGCTGAGCTCAGAAATGTTGACCTTTCACTTTGCAAGTGCTTGAGCAGTACTACGGTTCTTGGCATGTAGCTAAAAGGAGCCACAAAATGTCAGCACAGTAATAACCACAGTTACCGGTGTCAAAGTGTGTGACCTAGTGAATCTTGATATACCCTTGGGAGTTAAGACTTAGGGTGACCTTACCTTACCAAGCAGGCAAAGTATAATCATTTTGTCCTCTAACTTTGGTATACCTTACTTACTTTACGTGTTATTTTAAACATTTGACTGCTTGGGGGTTTACCAGAAAAGCAGATATATTTGTTTTGGATCCCAAAAACTATACTGAATTTGTTGTGACATGGTCACATAATGCTACCAAGTGCAGGCAAATTTCTGAAGAATAAAACTATATGCTTTACACAAAAAGGTTTAAATCACTTAAAATGTTTGCATAGAAATGTTTATATAGTATACTGCAAATAAATGAACATACTGCAGGTACATATTTAGTGATTCAGTGGCTGTCACTGCTGTGGGACTAACACTGCGTGATAAAGGAAAACATATATATAAAAAGGATACACACTGAATTATTTTGTACTTATATTTTTCCACTGCAGAAGAAGAACTATGAACGTCTCCAAAAAGCCTTAGACAGTGTCATGTCCATCCGAGAGATGACCCAGGTAATCTCAGAGTGATATATATGCCTGTCTGGAAGCTTAAGAAATTAAATACTAATAATGATCTACTGTTTTCTAGGGGTCATACTTGGAAATCAAAAAACAAATGGACCGCCTTGACCCACTGGCTCACCCATTATTGCAATGGTACTGCATATAATAATAATCTATTACAAATATTTAAAACTGTTTAACTTCTATAGTTGGGAAGATACTGGAGAGTTTAATAAAAGACCACATAGATGAGTTCTTGCTGGAAAAAAACATTTAAGCAACAGACAGCATGGATTCATGAAAGACAGAAGTTGTCAAACAAATCTGATTTCTTTTTATGAGGAGGTGAGCAAAACTTTGGACAGAGGGATGGCGGTGGACGTGGTATACTTGGATTTTGCAAAAGCGTTTGACACAGTTCCCCGCACACGGCTAATATGTAAGATAAAATCTACAGGCTTGGAAAAATCAGTATATAAGTGGATAGAAAACTGACTAAAAGATTGTATTCAGAGAGTAGTGGTTAATGATTTATACTCTGAATGGTCTAGGGTTGTCAGTGGTGTACCCCAAGGTTCAGTGTTGGGACCCTTACTATTTAATACATTTATAAACAATATAGGGTCTGGGACTAAAAATAGTATTTCAGTCTTTGCAGATGACAGCAAGCTGTGCAGTGGAATAACGTCCTTACAGGATGCCTCCAATTTACAAGCCGACCTCAATGCACTGTTTAATTGGGCAACTATGTGGCAAATGAGGTTTAATGTTGATAAATGTAAGGTTATGCAAGGTTAAGAATATGCATGCATCATACATACTAGGGGGAGTACAACTGGGGAAATCAATGGTGCAGAAGGATCTGGGAGATCACAGACTTAATAATGGCATGCAATGCCAAGCTGCGGTTTCTAAAGCGAGCAAAATCCTCTCTTGTATTACAAGAGGTATAGACCCCAGAGAGGGATATCAGATTACCCCTGTACAAATCATTAGTAACACCTCATCTGGAATATGCAGTTCAGTTTTGGGCACCAATTCACAAAAAGAACATTGGGGAACTGGAGAAAGTACAGAGAAGGGCAACCAAACTGATAAGAGGCATGGAGGAGCTCAGCTATGAGGAAAGATTAGAGGAACTGAATTTATTCTCTCTTGAGAAGAGGAGATTAAGGGGGGATATGATCAACATGTATAAATACGACATAAATATAGTGAACTCGGTGTAGAGCTATTCACCCTGAGGTCATCACAGAGGACAAGGGGGCACTCTTTACGTCTGTTGGAAAAGAAATGTAATCTCCAAGTACGGAAAGGTTTCTTCACGGTACAAGCTGTGAAAATGTGGAATAGACTTCCTCAAGAGTTAGTTCTGGCCAGCTCAGTGGATTGCTTTTAAAACGGCCTGGATTCTTTCTTGGATATACAGAATATAACTGGTTACTAACATTTATAGGTAAAGTTGATCCAGGGAATGTCCGATTGCTTCTCCGGGATCAGGAAGAAATTTTTTCCCCTGTAAGAGCAAATTGAATCATGGTTTGCTGGGTTTATTGCCTTCCTTTGGATCAACTGTGGGTGTAGGATTATAACTTTTTTTTTAATGGTTGAACTGGATGGACTTTTGTCTTTTTTCAGCCAGACTAACTATGTAACTATGTATCACAAAAGATTTTTATAGCATATACCTAATTTATAATTTGTAAGTAGATAGATAGATAATATACATAGATATACTATAGATATATATACTCACTGGCCACTTTATTAGGTACACCTTGCTAGTGTGAAGAAAATATCCCCCACACCATTTATACCACCAGCTTGAACCATTGATATCAGGCAGGATGGATCCATGCTGTCATGTTGTTTACACCAAATTCTGACCCTACCATCTGAATGTCGGATCATCCAGTCAGCCCATTCTCCTCTGACATCAACAAGGCATTATTGTCCACACAACTGCCACTCAATGGATATTTTCTCTTTTTCGGACCATTCTCTGTAGACCCTAGAGATGATTGTGCGTGAAAATCCCAGTAGATCAGCAGTTTTTGAAATACTCAGACCAGCCCACCTAGCACCAACAACCATGACACATTCAAAGCCACTTATATCCCCTTTCTTCCCCATTCTGATTCTCGGTTTGAACTTCAACAAGTCGTCTTTACTATGCCTAAATGCATTAAGTTGCTGCCATGTGATTGGCTGATTAGCATTATGTATTACCAAGCAATCGAACAGGTGTACCTAATAAAGTGGCCAGTATGTGTATATATATATGTGTATGTATATATATAATATATATATACAGTGAAGAACAGCAGTATTTGAACACCCTGCGATTATGCAAGTTCTCCCACTTAGAAATAATGGAGGGGTCTGAAATTCACATTGTAGGTGCATTCTCACTCTGAGAGACAGAATTAAAAAAAAAATCAGGAAATCACATTGTATGATTTTTAAAGAATTTATTTGTCTTGCACTGCTGAACATAAGTATTTGAACACCTAAGAAACAGCAGGAATTCTGGCTCCCAAAGACCTGTTACTGTGCCTTTAAAAAGTCCACCTCTACTCCACTCATTAATCTAACTTAGTAACACCTGTCTGAGCTCTATAAAGACACCTGTCCACCCCACAGTCAGTCAGATGCCAACTACTACCATGGGCAAGATCAAAGACCTGTCAAAAGACACCAGAGACAAAATTGTGGACCTCCACAAGGCTGGAAAGGGCTACAGGGCAATTGCCAAGCAGCTTGGTAAAAATAATCAACTGTTGGAGCAATTGTTAGAAAATGAAAGAGGATAAAGACGACTGTCAGTCTCCCTCGGACTGGGGCTCCATGCAAGATCTCACCTCGTGGGGTATCACTGATGATAAGAAAGGTGAGGAATCAGCCCAGAACTACAAGGGAGGAGCTGGTCAATGACATGAAGAGAGCTGGGACCACAGTTTCAAAGGTTACTGTCAGTAGAACACTACGCCGTCATGGTTTCAAATCATGCATTGCACGGAAGGTTCCCCTGCTCAAGTCATCACATGTCCAGGTCCGTCTGAAGTTTGCCAATGACCATCTGGATGATCCAGAGGAGGCATGGGAGAAAATCATGTGGTCAGATGAGACTAAAGTAGAACTTTTTGGTCTAAACTTCACTCGTCGTGTTTGGAGGAAAAAGAAGGATGAGTTGCATCCCAAGAAAACCATCCCTACTGTGAAGCATGGGGGTGGTAACAGCATGCTTTGGGGGTGCTTTTCTGAGAAGGGGACAGGACGACTGCACTGTATTAAGGAGAGGATGAATGGGGCCATTTATTGTGAGATTTTGAGCAACAACCTCCTTCCCTCAGTCAGAGCATTGAAGATGGGTCGTGGCTGGGTATTCCAACATGACAACGACCCGAAGCACACAGCCAGGATAACCAAGGAGTGGCTCCGTAAGAAGCATATCAAGGTTCTGGAGTGGCCTAGCCAGTCTCCAAACCTAAATCCAATAGAACATCTTTGGAGGGAGCTGAAACTCTGTGTTGCTCAGCTACAGCCCCAAAACGTGACAGATCTAGAGGAGATCTGTGTGGAGGAGTGGGCCAAAATCCCTGTTGCAGTGTGTGCAAACCTGGTCAAGAACTACAGGAAACGTTTGACCTCTGTAATTGCAAACAAAGACTTCTGTACCAAATATTAAGACTGATTTTCTCAGGTGTTCAAATACTTTATGTTTATCTGTGCAAGACAAATAAATTCTTTAAAAATCATACAATGTGATTTCTTGAATTTTTTTTTAATTCTGTCTCTCAGAGTGGGAATGCATCTACAATGTGAATTTCAGACCCCTCCATGATTTCTAAGTGGGAGAACTTGCAAAATCGCAGGGTGTTCAAATACTTCTGTTCCTCACTCTGTGTGTGTGTGTGTGTGTGTGTGTGTGTGTGTATATATATATATATATATAGTATAAAAATGTATATACAGTATTTATATATATTACATAAACACAACCAGTCTTCATAATGCTAAAGACATATTTCCATATAAGCAGGCATTCCATTGGATAGAGAGACAGCTAGCTATGACCATAGGCAAAATCATCACATGCTATACATAGCATATAAACCTGTTCAGTAAAATGTGACTAATATTGAGTACATTATTCTACCTAAATTGCCACATACTTTTATCTTTCTTATTGCAGGATCATTTCCAGTAACAGATCCCATATTGTAAAGCTGCCCCTCAGCAGGGTGAGTGTCTCATCATATTAATTGCGCTTAAAAAAGTATACAAGATGTTGCAGGCAAATTTATAATATAAAGGAGATAGCATAAGTATTAAATTATATGTACATGTTAAACTCATGCTGCCAAGAACTAAACTTCCACTTTGTGCCAAGAGGGTAGATTGGTAATAGGAGCTGTAAATCGGTGACTATATACACAGTTAGATGCATTCATTGAGTGACCAGACTTCTATCCTTCCCGAATAATGGAGATGTAAGTGGAAATAAGGCAAGGAAGCTGGCTTAATCAAATATGTGTGATGATGCTTAGAAGATTAAGTCAGCTTAGATCTTAGTCCTTCTATTGATTTTTTTGAGATATATCAGAATCCAGGTCTCCAGAGCTCATAGAAGATCTCTAAAGTTAATGTGACAAATGAGGACATGTGATAGTTGTAAGGTGCAATATTGGGTAAAGGATAGAAATAAAGCATTTTGTTTTGACGAATGGACTGATGGAAAGCAACCAATAAAATTTGGAAAGTAGATATTAATATAATCTCTAAATGTTTTATAGTGAAAGTTCTGTGTGTGTATATATCTGTTCAGTCTTATCAGCCTCATGGCTAATGTGTGGGCACCATGTCTGATACACTTGAAAGCCTTTTTCCATAGAATTTTTTTGGCAATTTTTTTTAGGAGATAGGTTGCCAAATCTTTCCTTAACATTCCTCAGTTGCTCATCTTGTGACTGGCATACAGAATGCGTACACACATGCAAAAGCCAATTTAGATAAGAGCCAATTAACCTGTCAGCATGTCTTTGGAGTATGGGAGGTGTCACATGTGAACAGTGGGAGAACATGCAAACTTAATGCAGATAGTGTCCTTGCCAAAATTTGAACCAAGGACCCCAGTGTTGTATGTGCTTACAACTCTGACACTGGCACCAGAAACTATACATATGTAAAGTCTACAGTAAATGGTTATATAATGAAAATGCCTACTAAGGCAAGAAATTGATAAAAGCATCTCTTATAAAAAATGAAATTATATAGTGTGTTTTACGTTGTACATCATATGCTGCACAGATTTTACTCTCTTTCTTATCTCTCTCCTTTTTACCTTCTCTATTTTGTTTCATTTTTCATCAATTATTATACTCGCTTTTTTTATTTATTTAAACCATTCCCATGTACAAAATTACAATATGTTTTTATCTTTGTTTTCCTATCCCATATGTATCTGCTTTACCCTTTTCACCTTTTTCTTGATTTTTGTAATTGGATGATCTTGATTTTTTTTTTCTTGCTATTGTTGCTCTTTTTCTGGTCTTTTCTTTGCTCACATTTTTTACAAACGCCCTCATTTTACACCTGTGTATCGTACCTTCTTTCCCTCATATCCATTCTCTCTGCCTTAATCCTGTGATAGCAGCTGAAGTTCATGCACACCTCTCATCAGTTTTTGCTGCTCAGTAGCCCCCCAGCCAAGGAGGCCCGATTCCGAACTGCCAAGAAACTCTACGGAAGCACATTCGCCTTTCAGTGAGAGACAAATTGGGACATGTGGTGGGGGCAAAAATGGTTGGGTTGGAAGGGGAGGGAGCTGAAATAGTTAAATATGTGTCACACAAAGAGATTATGAGAATGTGTAGCAAATTAGGATGAGAAGGAAGAACAAAAGTAAATTTGGTGGATACCAGACATGACAGCTCCACTGAAGTATGAAAAGTAGAGTGGGTGCAATGAATTGTATTGTTACAAAGAATGGTTGCTAGGCAAAGGAAGAGTGAGGGACAGAACAGCTTATGACTATGGAAAGGAACACCAATGAGTCCTAAATACAAGTTGCTTTAAAACTTATAAACACAGATATGTAGAGAGCAAAAAAATAGCTATAAATAGTTATGGTGAGGTGGACCAAAAAACAAAAAAAAACAAAAAGTCCTCCAGTAAAAAAAACTGTAAAGTTAAACATTGCATTCTTCAAGGAGAGTGCAAGTATATGTCATTAATACCACCACAAATTCAGAACCAATAGGTTTACTTTTCAAAACAGAATTAAACCCCAAACCAAAAATGTGATATATCACAGCTTACCAATCATTGGATGTGATGCCTGCATTAGTATTCTTTTTCACCTCTGTTTTCACCTGGTGATCTGGCTTGTAACACACCTCCTGTATTAGAGTGCCCCACTCAGGAGGAAGGAGTAGGGAGGCACCTGTGGACAGTATTATTATTAATCTGGAGGGGGGCGGTTGGTAGATGCAACAGATTTAGATACACTAACAAATTGAAGTTGAACTCTAGCTAACACTTCATAAGCAGTTACAGAAAAAGTTTTGTTCCTTTTGGGATAAAAGTTTTACATACCAAATTGTTTGTCTCAACCCTGCAACTGCTACATCAGCAGAATAGCTTGTTATTTTGAAAAACAGACTTACCCTTTCCATGATCCACTTGCTGCTTGGTTCCACTTCCTCTACTCTCTGTCTTTTCCAACGAAATTCAGTACTACAGAATACCCTCCCACAACTTGTACAATTCAGACTCTGAATCTTAAAGTGGTGGTAAAACTCAGACATGAAAGACATGAAACATGAACAAAACATATCCCTCTATAGTGCGTACTTGTCTCAATATCTATATAAGAGTCATTATAAGAGTCATTTCTGTCTGCTGCTTCATTCCTCTATCAGCATAAGTCATTTCTGACAAATTTTCCTGACACCAAGATAAAAGTGATGATGAGGAAAGAGCTCCAGCAGATTGTCAGCCTCAACCTTGTTCCTGTGAGCTGTGTGGAGGGGTGTGTGTCCCTTCCCTCCAATCAGCTCTCAGAGCTCTCCTCACCAAGCTTGGCAGTGTGTAATTTCAGCTCTCTGTCCCCTTTTTTTCTGGACTCTCAGACAAGCTTTGGACTTGAACAGATGTAGAGAAGACTATAGATAAACAGGTATAACTTATGTAGGAGGATTTGTTTCATCTCTGTGTATCACCTGAGGCTAGTCACTTCACTGGGTATATGTAAGAGTTTACCACCCTTTTTAGATTAAAGTGGTTTAGTGCAGTTTTTTTTCTTTGCAAAAATATAAAGTAAAAAATTACTCAACTTTCCGAGTTCAAATGCTTCACTCCAGCATTGTTTTGATCTCCAAATGTATTTGGATGTATGCACTCTCAAAACTTGTGTTATGGTTAATCACACAGCCCCTGCATGGGTATACAATAAACTTTTAGGCCCCATGTACACGGGACACTTCTGAACGATGGAAACTGACTGCTGGAAAACATAGATTAAAAAACACCTGTTTAGCCACGTTTGCATACCACGTTTATGCACATTTGCGTTTAGAAGGGGTTTTTTAAGATAACCTCAGGAGACCTTCCAAAATTGCTAGAAAGCACTGAAAAACAGTAAAGAATTAACTATTTCAGACATTTTGAGAGAAATAGAGAGAGCAGAAGCAGAGAGAGCAGTATTTGTTGAGATTAGCTGTCTTTTATTTTTTTGTGGTGTTTGGGTGTGTTCCAGCTCATTTCTGTGCAGAAATGATTGCAGCAGTGTCTAAAATATTTGTTTTAATGCAAAACACTTTGCATGCATTTTTCACGATGAAAAAAAGCTCTGGACAGCATCTGGAAATGGAAGAGTTAATAAAATTTTTTCAAACGCAAACGCCTATAAACACGCTTAGCCGCATTTACAAGCGTTTTGCTTTTTAAACGCTGATAAAATCTACTGCTGAACGCAAGTTTTTTGCATTAAAAAAAAACAACTGTACGCTCAACTGCCTGTAAACGACTGTAAACAATGATGTGTACATGGACACATAGGAAGATATTAGGGTGAGTTCAGGGGCTGCTGAAAAATACGCTGAACAGCTCCTAAACGTGAGTTTATCAGCTACAGTGTACATGAGGCCTTATAGATCTTGGTTTCTTTATTTACTCTTTACACATCAGCACCTACATTTGCATGTGACTTGTTGCTGCAATAAAGTTTATTTGGTACCAGAAAAACATATTTACTATCCTGATCACCAGGTTAAAAGAAAGAAAAGAAAGCCTGAAAAAAAAGAAAACTAATGCAGCCATTACATCAAAGAACTGATAAACTGAAATATAAATGTTTGCTTTTGGTGCTTAATACAGCTTTAAGGATAGCAGGATGGGTTATGCAAATTGTCCATTTATACTCCTGTGTCCAACAGATCCAAACAACTCAATGGAGAGTGATTTACTCAACTTACATACAGCTTCAGACTGCATGCATCTCCATATTGCTGACTCTCTGTTATAACCCAGCGATTTTGAAGTGCACAGTTTAATAGGAAATAATCTAATGTAATTATTTGCATGGGTCTGCCCATTGTCATTAAAGTAAAAAGAAATCCCTTGTTCTATGCATTTAGGATGGAAGTGATCACATGTATCTTTTATGCTGTACTTCACAGACGTGTAGGCAAGATCCCAAGGTGCAATTAACATGCTTGAAAATAGATTGCAATGGATATTTTCTTACACACATGAATTCATGTCAACATTTTAATTTCATTTAAAGACACTGCTTTGCCTAATTTCTGTCTAAAGTGCTTAAAAAGGTAAAGCATTTATTTATGTTCATCTAAAAAAAAACACCCTAGCTCTAGATGGGCAATATGGGAATGATCCAATTTTTCAACAACTGAGGCAATATGTGAGAGTGTTTGTGAAGTACAAGCAGGGGCGGACTGACCATTTGGAAACTTGGGCACTGCCTGAGGG
The DNA here is from genome assembly GCF_062004578.1 of Staurois parvus. Lineage (NCBI taxonomy): Eukaryota > Metazoa > Chordata > Amphibia > Anura > Ranidae > Staurois > Staurois parvus. Next base: position 4,053,334 of record NW_028317901.1, on the reverse strand, counting down.
CCCGGGTTCAGTAGGGGGCCCCATGAGATGCCCCTGGTACCTTTTTCATAGACTTTTTTGAGTTTGAACAAGTACAAAGGGGTCCCATGATCCCCTATTGCCCGGGGGCCCCATGAGTTGTCAGTCCACCCCTGAGTACAAGTAATGTGTACTTACTCTTCAGCCTTATTCAGTCCTTTTGTCTGTCACAATTATAATGGCACAGTGGTTTACTGTAATCTCCCCCGGAACTTCACAGCAATATTGATCCAGTACTGTGTGTATAGATGGGTATTGGGGAAGGAGGGGCAGCTGACATAAAACGATGGAAAAATGTTCAATTTATTTTACTATATATGTTGCAAAGATAACTGGATCTCTATCTTTTCCACTAGCGGCTCTCATATTGAGAACTGGCACTCTATTCTGAGGAATGGGCTAGTAAATGCATCCTACACTAAACTGCAGGTAGGTTTCCCTAAACTGTGATCTCTCATGTGGGCCATTATTTTGGGTCATCAGGAGGCTTCACAGAAGAGTTAAGATTTATATTTAAATCACTTTTATACTAAATGGGGTCCAATAATTTTTTTAACTCAATGGTGTAGATAAATGGGGTATTTTTCTGTTCATACAAAGAGACTATTTAAAGACAATTAATAAGTACAATATCTGCTAACCATGCATGGTAGTATTGATAGTGTATGGCATTAGGGGCCTCTGACTGTGTTATCATTTGTCTCTTTAGTTGCATGGAGCAGCATACGGGAAAGGAATCTACCTTAGTCCCATCTCCAGTATTTCTTTTGGATACTCAGGTAATTATCTAGAGTGTACCAAAAAGCCATATAAATTATATGATTTTCTAAGGCCTAATGAATATGTAGTGTTCATCCCTGGAGGGGCCACTAGAAATGACCCAGGTCTCCCTTACCCTGTTCATAGGCTGCCAGGCCCAGTGCCCAGCTCCAAGCACACTGATAAACACAGGCTCAGTCTAGGGGTGTCTTTTAGTAGATTTATTGCAGTGCTGGGGAGGCTGCAAGATACTCCAAAACACAGTACATGTACAGGAGGACAGGTTCTCAAGCACAAATCCTTTAGCAGCAGCTTTTCCTGGAGACAGAGGGAATAGCCAGCTAATCTGAGACTCTATATGAGCAGTCCTAGTCCATATAGCAACCTCTGGCATTCACTCCCCAAAGCACAAGCACACCTGGAGTTTTAGATCAAGGTCCTACTCACAATGTCCAAGGTCAGCTGTCTGTCACCCAGCCTCTCCAGTGAGGGAATAAAAGGATCCTTTTCCAGACCAGCCTCCACAGGGGTTACCCTTCAGCAAAGATCCTTTAGTCAAACTTCCTTCGGGCCTTCAGCCAAGCAAGTGCTGAGGCCCAACAGCAACTCTTCTCAATAGTACATACTGGCTGCCTCCCAAAGACAGCAGTCCCAGGAGAAAAACACTGCTGAACAAGTCTGCCAAACATTTAACATTTCCCAAGCCACCTCCTGAATTCCCCTACTCCTAGGGATTGGCTGAGGTCAGCCTGACCAAACCTAAAAAATAGACTGCTACTCCACAGCAGAGTCAAAAACTACATTACTAAATAATCAAAATATAATTTTATATGGTTTACTATTAGTAAAATCAGCCTTGTAGACTGTGTGAAATTGTTATTATGTCAGACCGTACAAATATTTATTCCCATTTTTATTTATGTACCAGGTTATAGAGTTTTCTTTTCTTTTTATCCCAATAGGTATGGGGAAGGGGCAACATCGGATGCCATCCAAGGATGAGCTGGTACAGAGATACAATAGGATGAACACAATTCCTCAGGTATTACTTTAACTTAAAGCAGAGTTCCACACTCAAAAATGGAAGTTCTGCTTATTTACCTCCTCCCCCCCCCTCCACTGCCATATTTGGCACCTTTTGGGGGGGAGAGGGGAGCAGGTACCTGGTTTTGACAGGTATCTGCTCCCACTTCCAGCTCAGTTTGCTGTGGCAAAGTGAGCCGGACGTTTGGCCCCCTCCTTGCTCCCGCAGTCTCCTGGGAACTTTCACAGGTTGCGGGAGACTGCCGAATCAATCAGGAGGCATGGCAAGACTCGTGCATGCGCAGTGGGCACCAGGCTGTGAAGCCATAAGTTGTCACAGCTTGGTGCCCACAGTAGAGATGTCGGTGCCATGGAGGACAGAAGGAGAGAAGGGACAGCGCGGGTGAGTACATCGCTGGACCCCGGGACAGGTAAGTGTGTGTTCATTAAAAGTCAGCAGCTACAGTTTTTGTAGCTGCTGACTTTTAATAAACACAAAAACGGCTGGAACTCCACTTTAAGCTATGTTCGCTAAATTGTACCGGAGAATTCATTGACATGCATTAACACATTCAACACATATAGAAAAACTGATTGAGGCCCCATTCACACCAGAAAGCGGTTCAGGAAACCCAAGTTCCATATGCGTTTCCCTCTCTCGATGTTAAGGTAACTGCACTTCAAATGCAGGTCGCAAATGCAGTGCACTTGTCTGCACCAGATCGCATGATACAGAAGTACCATGCAATCAGATTTCCAAAAGCAGCGCATGCACTACTTTTGGTGTGGTGCAGTGCGATTTGAGCCCATTCAAAATGAATGGGTTTCAATCACACTGCACTAAACGGCATGTGTATTGCAGAGGAAAGCTCATTCTGTTCCTCTGCGTATCCTAGTGTGAACCGGCCCTGAAACGGAAGATATCTGTCACTGAAGCAAATTCGGCTGCAGGAACTATTTTATTTTAGATTGTAAAACTGAAATAACTAGGTTTTAAATATTTCATTTTAGGTGTGCTGTACCATAATACAGCTGTGTGAATAAACACTGGGGGTTCAGAATAATATATTTTGCTACTAAGATCTTAAGAGTTATTCTGCACCGTTTTTAGTATGCATGTAATAAAATAAGCAAGTAATGCTGTAAGTTCTCATATTTTAAACAAGCTTTTTACAAGTTATATTTTATTTCTTGTTTTGTTTATTTCTTGTGTCTTTGACTACGGTACTTATGACCCACTTTGTGTGCTTTTCAATAGTATCATATGCAGTACAATTAGAAACAAGAATGTTATAATGAGTATATGATACTTCATGTGATATAAGGCTTTGTTTTTCAAACACAATAATTCCACATTTACGGATTTTTTTCACAATAATTTTTAATTAGCCGAGGTTGTTCATTCCTTGAAAGTAATAAACAGAGAAATGTTGAAATAAAATATGTGTTAAAAAAAGATCTAAAGAACAAAATGTATTGTATTGTAGCTGTGGGTATATAATTCTGTATATGGGGTTTTTGTATTTTTTTGGTTTATTTTTTTTTTAATGGTTGAACTAGTGTACTCTTTGTCTTTTTTTTCAACCTGACTTACTTACTATGTAGCTTACCAGTCCATAGATGTGATTGATTCATCCGAGACAAATCTCACCCCCAGAATGCATAGAAAAAAAAATGTAGGCCACTACAATTTTTTTACAGTAAGGCTCCATGTACACTGCAGCTGATAAACTCACGTTTAGGAGCTTTTCTGCGTTTTTTTCAGCAGCCCCTGAACTCTCCCTAATGTTTTCCTATGTGTCCATGCACACATGGTCTTTTACAGGCAGTTGAGTTTACAGTCATTTTTTTTAACGCACCAAACTTGCGTTCAGGAGTAGATTTTATCAGCGTTTCAAACACCAAACACCGCGTTAACCGCATTTATAAGCATTTGCCTTTGGAAATTTTTTTTAATTCTTCCATTTCCAGATGCTGTCCAGAGCCTTTTTTCATCATGAAAATGCATGCAAAGCGTTTTCCCGGTACTCATATGGACCTGGTACACCATACTTTGATGTTTCGCATGAAAGAAAATATGTTAGACACTTCTGCAATAATTTCTGCACAGGAATGAGCTGGAACACATCCAAACACCACGGAAAAAAAAGACAGCTAATCTCAACAAATACTGCTCTCTCTGCTTTTGCTCTCTCTATTTCTCTCAAAATGTCTGAAATAGTTAATTTTTGACTGTTTTGCAGTGCATTCTGGTCATTTTGGAAGGTCTCCTGAGGGTATCTTTAAAAAACGCTTCTAAATGCAAACGCGCATAAACGCGGTATGCAAATTCAGCTAAACAGACTTTTTTTAACCTACGTTTTCCAGCAGTCAGTTTCCATCGTTCAAAAGTGTCCCGTGTACATGGAGCCTTAAGCATTTATTTTCCAATAAAGAACAAGAATAATGTTACTGGCAGGGTCACTAGGTGAAGATAAAGCCAAAACTTTAAATAAAGGGACTAATGCAGTTATCTCAATTAAGGAATAATAAGTTGCATATATATATTATATGACATTTCGGTTTTGGGATGTAGATACCCTTCTAATATGGTTCAGAAACATGCTAAACACAATTTAAATGTAGCTTTCAGTTGTATTGCTATGATGTATATAAGGCAAGTGACTGGATGGCTGCATAGGCATGGGTACAAATGTGTGTAACAGTGATTTTATTGGTGGATAAATGTACCGATTTGACTGTTATAAAAGTTGTATGTATGGAAGTACATTATTTCTTAGTTATGGTATATGCGGTATGTTTCTATGAGGATATGAGGATACGGTATGTTTCTAAAGCTGTTTACTGTACATCAAGAGACACAGATTCATTACTGCCATCTTCAGTGAGAACTTTAGCATTTAGTTACTTTAGCATATTCCTGTTTAAAACAAGATAAGTGTTACATTTTCTGCACATTTTTATATTCATATTTGTCAGGATTGGCGAAAAACTGCATTTTGCAATGAAAATGGTAACAGGGCCAGATCACTCCAGAAAGCAGTGTGACAAAGGCGATTTGAACATACCGCCCTTGCACTCTGCATGCAGGTGCCAATGTAATTTTAAAGTGTCACTAAATCTACAACAATAAAATCAGTCTGTATATGCAGTAAAACATGCTTGTTATACTCACTGTGGAACCTAAGGGGTTAATCCTGCACATTATGTAAAAAGGCTGTTTGATCCTGTGTTCTCTGATCCTCCCCTTCTTCTACTGTCCCAATTCATCTGCTCATAGAACAGAGCCTTGGGCGCAAGCTGTACATGCTCAATTTGGTGTGTATGGCTAGAGAGGTTTTTTTTTTTAAATCTAGGGAGAGTGCATGTGATCAACACAGGATCAATCAGTGCTGTACAGACAAAGGGTCAGGGGTTATGCAGCCCCATAGGACAATCAGGGGAGAATGAAAGCTCCTCCTACAAACTTAAACCAGTGCTCTGCTGGACACTGATAGAAGTCACAAGACTGCTTTAACTGCTGATGAGAAAAGCTATTTAGCAGTTTGTATTTACTAAAATAATTGCATTTCTATGTTGTGTGTACTGTGGAAGACCAGATATAGTGAATGCAGGGACCTGGGTTTAGTAACACTTTACCAGTACTCCAGAGATCGCAAACGCAATGGGTTTGCAAGCATCAAATCACATACTGCAGTACCATGTGATATGGTGCAGTATGTTTTTAAAAGTAGTGCATACACGACTTTTTCTGCATTTTGGCATGATTTAAGGGCCATTTACATGAATGGCTGCAAAATCGCACCACACAGGAATCGCTACTGTGCAACCCCAGGTGTGAACCAGGCCTCATTGTTTATGGAACAGTGCCAAATATGTGTTGTTTATTTTTACACAGATTCAACACTTGAAGTTGAAAAAAATGACCCTTCAAGTGCTTAATCTGTAAAAAACACAGATGCGCCACTTGGAGAGCTAATTTTTGTTTCATTTCTTTTAAACTCTGTTCAACAAAAGATGTTACAGAAAACACAACCATCATCACCCCCTATGCCATCAGTCTGGCACAGCAGGCATGCTAGCTGGTGTGCCCATATCACTCTCTCTGTCAGTTGCCATGATGATTGTCATTTCTGACATCTGTCATGCTTTTTTTTTCCATAATCAAAACTTTTTATTAAAAGAAAGTAACAAAAGCATACAGAGTTGTCCATAGATATAAGCAAAATGAAATCTAAATCAACAGTACAGACTGGAATCTCAATGTAGACAGTCATTTAAAAAAAAATTCAGTGTTCCACCCAAGTAACTTACAATTGCAACAGTAGACATCTGTCATTCTATGTTTCTGCTTTCTCTCTCTATTAGACTCGATGTCTCCAGTCCCGTTTTTTGCAGAGTCGGAATCTCAATTGTATTGCACTGTGTGAAGGTAACTGAATCTATTTAATTGCGTTTTGTGGTTCAAATTAATTGTATAAGTGAAATAAGAAAAAGGTTTGAAAGCTGTGTTGCAGTGTACATAATGGTTGATGCATAGAAACTAAACAAAGATCTGGAGAAAGGTGCAGCAGGTGCCTAAAGTCACCACCGGGTTCTATACTTCATTTCACAGGAAAAAGACACAAGGAATTTGCTTGCCATGGGAGCTAGTCAACTTTTCTTAAGATTTCCCTGCCACAACTGTTATGCTGTAAAGTGTATGTCTAGCCAGAACCTTTATGTCTTAGTTTTGGATATAGTGGGGAAGAGAACCCCTGTCAGGTTTTTACTGCTTTCCACAGCACCATTAGAGAGATTCTCCCTCACTTCCTGTACTGATGACATTTTACTAGACATGAAATGAGGGGAGCTCTCCTGCAACAACATGGACAGAAATAAAATGTTTTTTTTTTTATTGTACCTAAAGGCAAAACTTTTATTTTTCATTCTGGATAGAGTGAAGAGGCATTAGGACACCTGTCGGGTTTTATAGCCGTCTGTGGCCCCGTTATCCTTGCCCTGTTTATCACTAACATCAAAATTTTGGGTTGACACCAGAACAGTAATAGAGGGGAAATATTCCAATGGGGACACTAGTTCTGGTAACATACCGGGATTCCGTCACTATGGAGGGATTTCCTCTCACTCTCTCTGATGGGACAAGAAGTGAAAGAAAATCTTCCTTATAAGACACAGAATCCTGCTTACTCTATCCAAAATAAAAAAAAACACTTTTAAGGATAAATTCAATGTTCAAGAAAAAAATAATAAATGAACATATTTTTGCAGGAAACAAATGAGCATTTATTATTTTTTACTGCAGGAGCCTGAAAAGCATTGCATCTGTAATCAGTGGATCAGTGGTACAATGGTCAGGCTTCTGCGGACAATCTTTGTGCCTATACCTTCATACGAGCTGTCTGTTGAAAGCTGCAGGGCTAGTGAATGAACTACAAGAGTGCTCATCAGCACCCTCACAGTTCATTCAGAACTACAAGCCGCCAACCGCAGTGTTTGATGGTAGTTATAGTTAATTCATTCACAGGAAACTGCGAATGAAAGATGTGGCCTTGTGGGCGGAGCCCCAATGTTAAATTGTGACAGCGGGTGTGGGGAGAAAATTCCCTACCCGCTGTCACACCAGGAAGGGTGGGGGAGTGAGGGGAAATTGATGACTGGAGCTGTAATAAATTACATGTTCTACTCTCAATATGGGTGGAACATGTAACATGTTCCAAAAAGTGAACTTAGCCTTTAAGTAAAGTAGGAGAAGAGTAGATGTCAGATTTGTTTTCTGTCTGTGTCCCAGTTGCAGACTTTACCTCATTTCCTGCCTGGTGAAGCTGTTGTCAGCAGGAAAGACAGTGAGAGTATGTCTTGTTAATGGCGGCCATACATATAACAATTTTATATATAATTGTATTGTCAATTGATTTATTGCCTGGAACAAAAATACGATTAGAAGACAGAAAACATCATTCAGTGAGATTTATTTACTAAAGCTTGAGAGTGCAAAAGTAGGTGCACTTCTGTATTGAAACCAATCAGCTTCCAGGTTTTATTGCCAAAGCTTAATTGAATGAGCTGAGGTTAGAAGCTGACTGGTTACCATGCACAAATGCACCAGATTCCAAGTGAACCAATTTTGGTAAGTCTCCCCCAATGTGCCATACACTTAACTATCATATTGATCTATCTACGATTGGAATCACCAAACTGGGGCCAGTGGGCCAAATGTGGCCCACTGCAAGATTTTACCCTGCCCTTTGTTGTAAGAGGGGATTATGGTGTCGACTGTCATATAAGGGAGACTTTGATGGAGATTTGATGGAGATTTGATGTAAGGTGGCTCTGATGGGAACTCAAGTTCATTTGGATATGCTTTGCTTTGTTTTACTGACATTTTTTTCTACTTATAATTCTAAATATAAAAAAAAAATCAAAACGTATTAATTTATTTAAATTTGATTTATCTGTGAAACTGATTTTTATTTTTTGCCTGTGAATATTTGTAAAATATATGATGTAACCTCCGCACTGAAAGTTTTGGAGACCCCCCTCCCATCTAGACCAAGCAGGGTGTGCTCAAAATCCAATGAGGGCACAATATGGAGTGTATTTATAAAAAAACAGCAATTTGCCCCGTGAAAGTGCAGGTACATTCGTTGTGTGCGAATCTGGGCAAAAAAAAGGGCTGTGTTTATTGATTTAGAATGGAAGATACCACATTTGGTCATTAGATGGCACAAAGTATCATAGAAATTTTGTATCTAGTGGCCAAAGGTTGTATTTTCTGCTTTGACAAATTGAAAAGTAATCCACCAACACAGAAAATAGCCTAATAACATTTGTTTTTGCCCCCATTCACACAAAACAAAGTGCATGCACTTTCACTGGGCAAATTGCTATGCAATTTATTTAGAAAAAGACCCCTATAACCCCGATAATTAATAGATTTAATCATTGTCCAGTTTTTTTAATCAGATTGTTACCTGTATGGCCACCATTGCAAAATCCCAGATAGTAATAAAAACCTGAAGAGTTTGTATCTTTTCTCACTCTATCCAAAACTAGAAGTAAAGAATTGAAGAGAGATATTTGGTCTTGTTTCCCAAAGTTTCTGAAATTACAACTTACGTTATAGAAAAAATATAAAAAAAATATATTGTCTTAGAGTTAGGCCGACATTGGAAAATGAATACTGTGTATGTACAGATAATACCATGTAAATACAGCATATAAAAATTACATTGCAGATACATCCTGAATAGAACAATCGCTCGCTCTCTCTCTCTGCACAGTAAAATTGAGCCACTTCAAGTGATCAACTCTTGCTAGAAATGGCAAACCTTCAGGTTTTCTTTATAATTAAAAAAGGAATGTATAGTATTTACATTTTTTTAGATAAACTTGTATAAGAGAGTATAGATTGATGAAAAAAGAACAAAATCTTATCAGTAGGTGTTAATGTTTTAAAAAGCTTGGTTTTCGATGTAGAAATCATTATAATACAAATACATGGGGCCGCCATGTTTGCTTATTATATTTGTAGGCCCTTCCTGCTTTGCAGTTTTATACAGTGGCTTTGCTTTACTGCTGCTTTTCACATAGTAAGTCTATATGTCGTTAGTACTCCCTGTGTGGCCAATATATTATTTCAAACAGTTGTTAAGAGAATGACAGAGTAATTGCACTGTGCCACTGATATCTCCCTCTAGTAGCCAATCCATGAAATACCATTTTGAAACCAGAGGCCATTGAATCTTAGATGTCCAGAGAAAATTTAGTTGCATCAGTATGTGTTTGTTAACATTATTATTATTCTATATCCAATTTTTGAGATGTACATTCAGATCTGAGAACTTGTAACATGCATTCCCAGTTCTCTACTACAACGTTAAACTGACTCTGTCATGAGAAAATAATGAGGCTTGTCATTGTTGACTTCTCCTTTGGGTATGCTAGTTCCCTGGATGTCATGCATATACTTTGGCTTCAGTGCTTTCTGAGTCTTATAAAAGTATACTGTTCTAGTCCTAATAACGGTTAACCAACAGCTAGCTAACAAAACTGACAGAAACAGAATTGTGTTTCATTCCAAAACTGAATTTACTTCTGTGAATAGTTTTGTAAAACCGCAATTCAATTACATAAACTGAAGTTACATTATGCTTGTAAACATGTCTCTCATAATTGCATAAAATGAACACATTTCGTGCAAACAGCTACTTACAAATCACAGTAAATATATTGAATTATGATCTAGTTATATATGTGACTTTAAGAAATACAATGAATGAATTTACAGGCATATGTGTATCAAAGGGAGAATGGTTTTATTCAGGTGCAGTGGCAGATGGTAAATCTTTATTAACAAGACACTTCCTATTCTTGTTTAAAGGAATAATTAAAACAGGTGCAGTTGCAGTGAACTGCCAATAGATCAATACAATGATGATATACAGAATATTATTATTATTATACAGGATTTATTTAGCGCCAACAGTTTGCGCAGCACTTTACAAAATGAAGGTAGACATTACAGTTACAATACAATTTGGTACAAGAGGAAACAGAGGGCCCTGCTCCTTAGAGCTTACAATCTAGGAGATATACAGATAAGTAATTCTGACATGTTTCCATTTACAGCATGCTTTTTCTGCATCTGAGACTCAAAAGTATTGAAACCAGACACAGATAGGACAGTAGCATTTTCAAAAAAATGGCCAGCAATGGCAGCCCCATGCTTTTCTAATGACAGAGTCAATTTAATTAATTTTATGGAACAGGGCATTGTGCTTGAGGGTTTAAAAATAAGCATTGTAATCATGAAGTGATTGGAAAAAAAACAAACTGTCTGCAAAATTCATGTATTCGCCCCCTTACATACTGAGTTGTTCAGCTACACTGCGTCCCTCCCGGTGCTTTGTTGCGCCTGGGAGGGACAGGTTCTGCGTCCAGCCCCACTACAGACAGCCTGCCAAAGTCTGTGGCAGACTGTGGCTGGACAGGGCTGAATGCTGTATTGAGTGGTACTGGCGTTTAGGGACCTGTTCGTTCTGAGATCTTTCCTGGACCCTAATCATCGGTACCACTTGGTACAGCATTCAGCCATCTGCAGCCTACCATAGACTTTGAATGGCTGTATGCAGGGGGACTGGATGATGAAACTATCCCTCCTGGGAACACTAAAACACCAGGAGAGATGCACTGCACAATGTGCAAGGAGCCTTATGCTTATCATTGCCATCCTTTCTGCACTCTCTTCCAGCGATACAGAGTCTTCAGTATCCAACACTTCCAGGTGTGTCAAATGACTGCATCTCTCCGCTATGTTCTGTCTTTTACTCCCAGCTGCTGTCATTAGTGTGTACATCCACACCTACAAAGACACATTAATGACATGGCAGCCAGCATGGAAACAACAGTGGGTAGCAATGATACGCAGGCATCTGACGCACCTAGAAATGTTGAATGCTGAAGATTGTAAAGACGCTTGTAACTCTGAAAGAGAGTATTAAGCATAATACCTGTTTATTTTTAAGAGATATTGTCGTTAGGATACATATATCATCGGCAGTGTCTCTTTAATACAGTATCAAATATGGAAGAGCAAGCTTGTGAAAGTGTAAAAGTTGTATCAGAAATTACCTTAAAACTGGGTCCACACTAATTAGGTGCGGTACACCGCATGTAATGACATGCAATGTCTGTGTGGTGCGATTTGAGCCATACATTTTGTATGGCTCAAATCTCATCCGCACCAAAAAGGGGCAGGATACTTTTTTTACCCGCACGTAAATCGCATCACATGGATGTTCTCACCTATGTGATGCGATTTCTGGCAATCACATTGCGTTTTGCAATCTGTTTTGGGGTGTCATTAATTTACATTGACACCTACACAAGATAGCATGAACGCCATGCGACTGCAATGTGGTGCAGGAAGCGCACAGGATTCACAACGTTTCCCGTACCGCATTAGCGTGAACCCAGACTAAAGGTGATCTATATCTATACCCACTTTGTATCTATACCCCCTCTATATCTATACCTCCTCTATATCTATACCCCCTCTATATCTATATACCTCCTCTGTATCTATACTCCCTCTGTATCTATACCTCCTCTGTATCTATACCCCCTTTGTATCTATACCTCCTCTATATCTATACCCCCTCTATATCTATACCTTCTCTATATCTATACCCTCTCTATAAATCTATACCCCCTCTATATCTATACCTCCTCTACATCTATACCCCCTCTATATCTATACCTTCTCTATATCCATACCTTCTCTATATCTATACCTCCTCTATATCTATACCCCCTCTACATCTATACCCCCTCTACATCTATACCCCCTCTATATCTATACCCCCTCTATATCTATACCTTCTCTATATCTATACCTTCTCTATAACTATACCTTCTCTATATCCATACCTTCTCTATATCTATACCTCCTCTATATCTATACCTCCTGCATCATCATAATAATAGCATTACAAACAATAGTTATATTTGACACATTTAAACTTACTTGAAAAATCTGCTTTCATGTTATGAGTGCTGCCTGTCTGCTGGCCATCTCCTTCCACAACTTCCTGGATTCCCTGCAGCTTCACCACTGAATATCTTTGCTTACTTTCAATTTCTAAGGACCAAGGCTTCTTTTCAGCAGGAACGCGGGGGGAACACAGTTCCAGCACTGAATTTATGTTATGGCAAGGGATGCTGGAGTGTTCTGGAGGGTCTTATTGATGCTGGCTGCTGGGGTTTTTACTGTTGCAGGGGGTATATTGTGCTGGGGAGGGCTATTGATTCTGGTGTTGGATCTATTGCTGCTGGGGGGGGGTCATTTGTTGATAGGATGGATCTACTGTTGAGAGAGGAGTCTATTTTAGCTGGTTGCTGGAGGGTCTATTTATGCTGGCTGAGGGGAGATCCATTGTTTCTGGGGGTGGAGGGGGGGGGGGTCCATTGTTACTTAAGGGGGTCTATTGATGCTGGCTGCAGGGAATCTATTTTTTCTGCTTTTCCATGCAAATTACTTAGCAGCACAAAGTGATACTTGATTCTGTATTCTCCAAAAGGGTGGTACTGGGAGGGGGTGGAGCCAAGGAACATTGCCTGTAGGTGGCTAGGGGGTGGAGACAAGGGGTGACTTAGAAAGGGAGAGTTCCTGCACCTATTGTCTGAGAAAAAAACCCTTCTAAGGACTACATATCCCATGGTAGCTTGCTGGATGCAAGCATTGATTCCTGTACTGACTCCGCCTCCTGAAACTCCTCCTCTCAGTACCTCTGTAGTTCAGAAGGCAGGCTCTATGAAATGTGTGACTCAGCAGTGCCTACTCACAGGGCATAGTGAGTATGTGTCACTTACTTTACAGAGGTAAATGTGCGGGGATTTTAAAAAAATACATTTTCAAAATTCAAGATTATTCAGATTAATAAGAGTAGACTATAAATGCAATGTGAAAATGAAAATATGAGTTTATTTGTTGACAATAGATACGTTTTAGGCCCTGTTCACACTTGAGCGTTTTGCAGTTGGTAGTTTGAAGCTTGAAAATGCTCAACAAGCAAAAACTTATTGTTTGCAATAGCCCTGAGCGCCCTATCACTTGTAGCATTTTTCCTGTTGCTCAGTAAAGTACATAAGCTACTTTTCAGGCAGAATTGAGTGTTTATCCCCATAGACTTCAATGGAAATGCCTGAAAAGCATGAAAAAGCACAGCTTTTTTTGAGCGTTTTTTTTCAAACGTTTTGTTGCGCATTTGCTGCTCAAACAGCAGCTCTCTGCCTCTTTTTCAGCAGCACCTTTTAGCTGAAAAACGCCTGCCAAAAGCTGTAAAAATGCACAATTCTGCTCCACAAAATGCTAAAAAATGCTTGAAAAACCCTTGGTAAACACTGATTAACACAAAGTATGCAGCAATTGAACATTCTATATACTTTCCATTTTAAGTCAGTTTCCTCTTTATTAAAGGAATTCTGGCAAGCCTTGCACCTTTGTGTTCTCATTGTCAGTATGTCTGCCTCTTTGTCACATGTCTGAATTACCTTTCTGATGTTCAGAACAGCCTGTCTAGTTAAACATTCTTTCAGATGTTACTAAGTTTCTTGATTTATCCTGATCATAAAATTATTATGCTTTTTCATAGTAATAACATCAAAGGATCTGCAGAAGCATGGGAATATTTGGGTGTGCCCAGTGTCTGACCATGTCTGCACACGATTTTTCTTTGTGTAAGTAGCTATATCTATGCCATATACAATATTAAGTATTAATGATGCATGTGTTCTTTCCTAGAACTTTGGTATTTTAGGTGGCTATATGTGGTAGAATTAAAATATTTCTTTACAACATGTCACCTCTTTCGAAACTTACATATGAAATGATACAGACTTCTTGATAACTCAGATTCCATTGTTGCCTTAACTGCATTTATTTAGCGACACGACATGTATAATTTAAATATGCCAACAAATAATTACATTGACAACTTTACTGGCATCATTTGAGGGGAAACAACCTAAATGTTGTTAGCCAAATCCCTATAGCTGTCAGGGTGTTTTCTGGTTGCAAGAAATGCCCTCTCTTTAAAATAGGACTAAAAGCAAAACCTTTTTTTACATCATGTAAAATAAGAGTTATAACCCATGTCAGTTTTGATTTTGCCATGTGTGTCCAATTGGGGAGATTTCATTTCACTTCCTGTCAAATAGATAAGACAGGAAGTGAGAGGATACCCTTCCAGTGAGGGAATCTCTGGTTATCACCAGGGCCACCAGAACTAGTATCCCTATTGTAAGAGTTCCCCTCTATTCCTGTTCTGGTGTAATTTGTGATTTTTTTTCTTTCTCAGAGTGAAATTTCTCAGTGATAAAAGTAAACAACAGAATAATTAGAGGGGGTGAATCTCCCTAACCAGTACAAGGGCATGCACATTCTCACCACATTAATCATGTGCAGGGTAAAAGATTGCAGAGCAGTGGTGTGATGGAGCAGGTGAAGCAGGTATTGTGCTGAAGTGAAGTCTGGGGTGTTGCTGGTTATGGTTGCTTAAATAATGCTGAGGACAGTCTTCCAGTGGGTGAAGACATTTGGGCAGTGTCACCATATCAGCAAGCACCTTCTACAGTGGTATATCGCCACCATCAGTCAGAGAGCAAGGGTAAGAATTTTTGTACAACAGATGGGTTCTATTCGATCGCAAGCATAACTTGCCATTATCCTGGGTGGCATTTAGACCTTTTGTAGATGGTGAGGTTAATGTTACCCCTGTCCACTTCTGTCAGCACAAGAGCCAGACCTTTTCCCATGCCCTATAGGATGGTCCAGTGTTGGGTAAGGGGTTATGAGTAGCAAACATGTTAGAATACAGGGTGGAGATTAAACATCTTTGGGGGGTCATCTGAGATTCCAGAGGAATGAGTGGTCCTGTGAACACATGGCAAGCTTTAGAGCTGTTCAAAAAATGGCATATTTGAAAGTAGGTCAATTGGGGGATTTGGCCTGCAAGTTTTTTTTGTCAGTCAAGGTAGCTCTGTCACAAAAGATTGAATTGTTGAAGAACTTGTATGCTAGAATTTGTGTGTGGCTAGTAGGCCTTTAAGATGTTTGGGGATGTGCCCAGTTCAAAATCTGGACTCATGCATATAGGTGTGAGAGGGCCTGCTACTGAGGAGGTAGTAAGGGACCTAAAGATGCCAGATAAGCACTTTAAAGTAGAATCTATGAGGTGGTCTTGGGTAGATCAGTGGGATTGTTTGAGTGAAACCATGTCATGGATTGTACGTATCAACCCACAATGGCTTGTTCAAGAACCTACCCACTCTTTTTATGCAAAATGAATGTTTCAGCTGACTATCCCAAAAATAATTACATGAATGTAGAAGACCAAATTCCCCTTCATGTTTTGATAATGTCAGATGGGTAAGGTTTAATCTAAGGGTAGTATTGGAATAATCTGAAAGATGTAGAGTAGAAAGGTTAGAATGTTCATCTTTAGGATGGTTGATATCCCAAACCAAGAGGAGTATATTTTGTCTCATGCCTCCTGAATATATTGTGTGTCTTGAAGGAGTTCAATGTAATTTTGTTAAATCATAAGGGAACTAGGTAGGTAATCATGCCAGATTACCACACAAACAGGAAAGCTTGTTGCCATAATACCACATCTTGGGATAGAGTTATGCTAAGTGCAAAAGATTTAACATAGTTGTTTTTCAATTAGATATAATCTTGGGTTCTTCCAGTAATGCCCAAAATTAGATTGGACAGCGTGGTGTGGGAATTAAAAACAAACAAACAGAAAAACATCAGAAGCAAAGTTTACAGTATATTCTGTCTGGACTAAGGTGAAGCCTTATATTTTGGGATTGACATTTACAGTAGATGCCTAAGGAGCGACTTCAAAGTGATTATATTTATTCAGGGGAATAGGGGGCACCCCAGACGAGTCCCGTTTTGGAACACAAAGGTTTCAGGAAGGTGACTTTTCAACTTCATTCTTACTTCAGGGATTGAATATACAGTAGTGATAAAATGTTTTTGCCCATACTTTGTTTAAGGCCCACTCAAACTTAAAGTGCCTCCATGTAATCCCAGGCCAAACTGTCAAATGCCTTCTTGGCATCCATTGACAGAAAAACATGTTATCATGCTTTCTTTCGTTGGGGAAACTCTGCTTGTGTTTACGAGATTAAGGAAGAAAAGAACAGTAGGATGTAAATTGCTAAAATCTTGTCATATACAGTATATCTACATTGAGAAGTGAAATGGTCCTGTAATTGGATACTTGAGTGGGATTCTTCTCTTCTTTGGACAATACTGTCCTGCAATACAATACTGTGTGCTTTTAATAGGTAGGGGGAGATGGGTTGACCAGGGAGATACTTGCAGTCTGTAACAAAATGAAGACTCGGTGCTTTTTCCAGACTTTTGTAATACTTGACGGGTAATCCATAAGGACTTTGGGTATTGCTGGGTTTCATTTGTTTCTGTGTCATGGGGAAGTGTCATGGAACAAAAGTGTAGAGATGTGTTTCTTGATTTGATACAGCGCTCTGTGGGGGATAGAGGAAGCCCCCGTGGAGGTGTCCAGTAAGGAATTGAGAGGGATGTTTAGGTTATCTTCTATTATTAGCATTCCAGTTTTTTGCATTGGTAGGGTACCTATTTGTAGTTATTGAAGTACAGTATATGTTAGCAAGGGTAAAATATAAGGGCCCAGAATAAAGGACTGAGTCCCCTTTAGTTGTGTATGTGGTTTTGGTGGTGTGGAGACAGTTAGGAATCTGTAGTTTGATTATCTAGGAATTGAGTTACTTTTAAAATGAGTTTGCTGCAGAAAACAAACATCTTGCACGTACTCTTTGTGAAGTTCATGTAGAGTTTTTTTTTACTTTTTACTCAGAGTATTGAGTCATTTTGTGATGAAAGAGAGTAGTTAAATTACTGTGTTTTAGGAGACACCGTAGAGAAGAGCATTATCAGGTCGTCAATCCCACACCAATGTACCAGTAAAAGGAAACTAATGACCTTCCAAGGTTCAGATATTTATCTTGTGAAGTAGGAGATACTGCACTCTGTGTATTCATGAAACTTAAAACATGTCAAACATAAACACATAAGCATAACACAAGAAAAATTAGATATTTCACTTTATTATTTGCAATGACACAAATGCAGGGGAGGGACCAATTGCACATGCGGGAACCGAACATCTGCAATATGTCTACAATGACATCTGCAATATTCTATCATTTCTTTTTTCCCCACCAAGGGTATTGGGATAGTGAGCAATGAAGTTTAGTGTCTATAGCTTAATTCCATATAATTGGCCTGCAGATGCTATCAATTGGAGAGGGCAAGCCATAGGAGAATACTTCAGTCCAGAGTGTACCCTATCTCCACCCCTCCCCCCACTCACCACTGTTTAAAGCTAAAGTGCCACTGTGTAGTGCAAACAGGTTTTCAAGCAAGTGGGCATCTCACATGTCATGTAGGCTAAAACACATTATGTGTAAGATTTATGGATTTTGCATCAAGGAAATCATGGCTGTATACAAATACTATACTAACTTTCTTGTGTGAGGAACTCTCATGCATGTGATGAAGAAAACAAGGTTACTCTTCCAATTGAAATAGACCAGAAAATTGCTGTGAAGCAGCTTTGTATATAAAGTAGATAGTGGCCAATGAGCTGGGACACCCAGCCATGTGGTAATGGCCACAAAGTGAGGGGTGAAAAAGGGCTCTGTCAGCTACAGAAGTACACATAAGCCCTAAGGGTGAGAGCTAGAGAAGCATTCTTTACAATAGAAAATCTAATATACAGTTTAAGTTGCTAGTTGCCCTTATGAGATGAGATTCTATGGGATTCCTCTGGTTAGGGGTTTGGGAAAGTGATGTAGGCACATGTGGATGCCTGCAAACACAAATGCTCCTGCGCTTGGGGATAGACTCGATGCAGGCTACAACCACATTAAGAATGTCCTGGAACATGCACACCTTGCTGCCATCAAATAGACCGGGGGAATCCAAATATACTGAATGAGGAAAGAAAAAACAGAGGGCGCACAGGCCTAGTGCATTACCATAAAAAATGTTTAATAAAAATTAAAGTAGGTGTTGTACTCACAAATGACAATATAATCAAGGCACATCATAAAGAACAGCTGGGTCAACACCGCACTGAGTAACAGTCCGCAATGGGGAGTGTAGACATCCAATAGGCTGACGCGTTTCAAGGACTTGCCTCTTCCTCAGAGCCAACTGACCAAATGTCTGCTCCCTCTTTTATATGCTCACTACTAGTTGAACCAAAGGTCACATGGGCCGTCCTGGACACTCCCCTATACAGGTGGAGGAGTCACAGGGGCAATTTACATAGTATAAGTAAACACAAAAGATCTATCAACACATATATAAATATATATGTATAAATAAAACCATTAAAACTAGTGACAATCATAAAATCATATGAACCATCAGAAGTGTGCAAATGAAAAATAAATAAGTAGAAAGTTACACATATATATTAAATATTAAAAATCCTTCCCTGGTGATGGATGGATGGATGAACGATGCTACGAAGCTGCCTAGTGCTCTGCTTGCCATAGACAACCATGGGACATGGATTTAATTTAGAGAGTAGATCTGAAACCCAGCAGAGACACTTAATTAATTCATAGAAATGCAGCCTACAGGGTGTGTACTATCATTCTAGTATAGTCATATGTGATGAAACTTAGGCACGTGTGGCAATGCGGTGCACCATGGATGGATATGCATATGTGATACTATATACAGGGACAAATGAGATAAATCACTAGTATAAACATAAATGTTGATATAAAACGTTACAAAAAACCTCTTAATATGGTTCACAACGTTTAAATAAAATAAAATGAAATAAGTATTGTTACAATATAGTATAATATCTGGTAAAATTGGTATAGTGTATGGTATACGTGTGTATGCATAAACATGGAAGCATAAGAAATATAAATATATAGGAAATAAAGAAAAAAAAATAAAAAATTAATAATTATATAAAAAATGTGTAAAAGATATATATGTGTGTGTTATATATAAGAATTATATAGATGTCAAAGGTGTTATGGAACAAGCACTTGCATCACTAGAGCACATGCGTGCGCACATGTGTGTGTAACACGTCCATATGAGTAACTGCTTTCTTGTAAAAAAACATGTATATACATACATACATAAACATACACACACATATATGGAAACTGAATGAAAAAATGGGTGACCAATGAATGACCCATAGACACAGGAGCCTGGGAATGCGGTCGAACGCATGCGCCTAAGGGTGACATAATAAATGTGAAGTGAGCAACCTAATGTGTAAGGATGCAGGGTAATGGTAGCTATACTGATGATACTATAGTAATCATAGCTGATGAAAATTAATATATTTAAAGCATACATCTGTAGTGGATGGTATACCCACTATAGGTCACAAGGGAAATGATGGAACTAGCCACAAAGAGGGGGGGGGGGGGGGGGGAGAGAGAGAGAGAAAAAAAAGGAGGGGAGGGGGTTTGGGAGAGAGACAAAAAGGATGAGAGTAGGACTCTAGGGAACATGTACAGCTCAGCAGAAGGTACCTATGCATAACGGGGGGTCAGTGAATGACCCCATGTATCTCAAGATCTTCATTAAGCCCAGTGGGTGAACTTTCTTCCACCATCTGAATCTCCTGTGATGGATTCAATCCCAAATACTTTCATGCCTGATGGATCACCACTGTGTGCCTCCCAAAAGTGCCGTGGTACGGAATATTTGTATTTGCCTATATTGCTCTCCTTGTGATTAATGATGTTAGATTTGTGTTCGCCATACCTGACTCTCAAGGGATGCATGGTTCTACCAACATATAGGAGGCCACAGGGGCAGATAAGCCAATAAATCACAAAGGAAGTGCCACAGTTGATGAACTGCTTAATCTTATATGTACGGCCATTGGTGCCAGCCACCTCTTTCTTTCTGTGGCACATGTATTTGCAGGTTCCACAATTGCTCACACCTCATTTGAAACTGCCCCTTTGATCAAACAGGGCAGACCAAGGATTGACCGTATTGCTGGCACCAGCAAAAGGCTTCTTAATTCTACTGGGTGCTATGTGACTCCTGAGATACCTAGGTTTCCTGAACACAATTTTCGGGTCTGGGGGCAAGACTCTGACCAAGGACTGGGTCCTGCTTAAGAATTTTCCAATGCTTTTGAATGCTTCGCTGTATGTCAAAGGCTTTAGTATTGAACCTGGTGCAAAACCTGACCTGGTTATTAAATCTATTGTTGGGGTCTTTAGTGGCTTTCTTGGCAGCTGTGTGTGGTATATGCAGTGGACTCTCTTCATATTGGCCCCAATACTTCTGGTATGCTTCCTCGATGTGGACCTCACTGTAGCCTTTTTCTTGGAACATGGTCCTCAAGATGGCGCTCTGTTCCTCATAGTCAACCTCTGGTGGTGCATGTTCTTCTCAACCTGCAATACTGACCAAAAGGGACATTTCGGATCCATTTCGGGTGGTGATGGCTACTAGCGTGCAAGTAAGAATTGCCTGTGCTAGGCTTAAAATGCGTTTTAGAGCAGATGTTGCCATCAGAGTCTGTCCGTAATTCAAGATCTAGGAATACCAGTCTGTTGGCATCCACCACATGTGTGAAGCCGATTCCAAAGGGGTTATTTTGGCAGTGTGCAAGAAACCCATCCAGATCCTCGTCTGACCCTTGCCAAATGATTAAGATATCGTCTATATATCTGGCGTACAGGGCCAGATTGCCCCGATATGGGTTGTTGTTCCATATTGATTCCTCCTCCCAATACCCCATGAAGAGGTTGGCATAGCTCAGTGGTCGGCAAGCCGCGGCTCGCGAGCCACATGCGGCTCTTTACAAGCTTAAATGCGGCTCTTCTGTGTGCCGGGCGCCCGCTCCCCTCCCTCCTCTCCCTCCTCTCGGATGGGCGTGTGCCGGGCGGCCGCCCCCTCACCTCCCCTCCCTCCTCTCGGACGGCCGCCCGCTCCCCTCCCTCCTCTCGGGCGGCCGCCCCAAAAGTCAGGACTCTGCAGCTGTCAGGATGTAGGCGGGGCAGCCAGGATGTAGGCGGGGCAGCGTGACGAACTCCTCTCCTCTCACAGTCCGCCCTGAAGACCAGAACGGCGCGGGAAGCACGACGAGAGGAACGCGCGGAGCAAAGGTAAGTGAATTGACACAGGGGGGACTTACTATATGGGGGATGAATTTCTATATGGGGGACTTACTATATGGGGGGGGACTTACTATATGGGGGATGAATTACTATATGGGGGGGGACTTACTATATGGGGGACTTACTATATGGGGGGGGACTTACTATATGGGGGGACTTACTATATGGGGGGGGACTTACTATATGGGGGGGGACTTACTATATGGGGGATGAATTACTATATGGGAGATGAATTACTATATGGGAGATGAATTACTATGGGGGATGAATTACTATATGGGGGATGAATTACTATATGGGGGATGAATTACTATATGGGGGATGAATTACTATGGGGGATGAATTACTATATGGGGGATGAATTACTATGGGGGATGAATTACTATATGGGGGATGAATTACTATATGGGGGATGAATTACTATGGGGGGGATGAATTACTATGGGGGGATGAATTACTATATGGGGGATGAATTACTATGGGGGATGAAGTACTATGGGGGGATGAATTACTATGGGGGGATGAATTACTATGGGGGATGAATTACTATGGGGGATGAATTACTATATGGGGGATGAATTACTATATGGGGGATGAATTACTATGGGGGATGAATTACTATATGGGGGATGAATTGCTATATGGGGGATGAATTGCTATATGGGGGATGAATTACTATGGGGGATGAATTACTATATGGGGGATGAATTACTCTATGGGGGATGAATTACTATGGGGGATGAATTACTATATGGGAGATGTATTTTCAGTTTTAAAAATGTGGCTCTCAAAATAAATTTCAATCGTGGTTTTGGCGAGATTTGGCTCAGTTGAAAAAAAAGGTTGCCCACCACTGGCATAGCTATACATAAGCCCTGCGGGTGAGAGCTAGAGAAGCATTCTTTACAATAGAAAATCTAACATACAGTTTAAGTTGCTAGTTGCCCTTATGAGATGAGATTCTATGGGATTCCTCTGGTTAGGGGTTTGGGAAAGTGATGTAGGCACATGTGGATGCCTCACTGTTCTTCCCAGCTTGTAGTAACATGATCCTAATCAGTGCCTGTGATGGTTGTGGGACAATGAATAGTGTTTAAGCATCACAGTGTCACGGAATGTTGCTAGGGTAGGGGTGTGTCTGATCTGATGTAAAAAGTCAGTGTCCTATTGAGGAACCAACATCCAGGAGACACTCTGGAGATATTAGCTGACAGTGCACAAGGCAACAATATTTAGTCAAAACAG
Organism: Staurois parvus; assembly: GCF_062004578.1. NCBI lineage: Eukaryota > Metazoa > Chordata > Amphibia > Anura > Ranidae > Staurois > Staurois parvus. Next base: position 4,030,546 of record NW_028317901.1, on the reverse strand, counting down.
TGACTTTAGGGAGCTCTGTACACTAATGTTACAGAGAAAAAGTCCTTACTGCCAGGTTTTTTATGTGGGCACAGGAATGCTATCCTTTAGAACAGTGTTTCTCAACTGGGGTGCCATTTGGACACCCCAGGGCTGCTACATGCATGAGACCCAGTTTGCCCTGGGTTAGTGTCAAAAGTTGCCATGGTGCAGGTGGGCTGGCTTCCAGCACCATAACATCCAGTGACGCTCTAGGACCACAATGTTTGGCATCATTCATTACTGTGGTTTTGGTGGCAACACATAACACTGATCCAGGCCAGGTGGTATGCAGGCATTTAGGAGAGGATAGATGTCCACTTGCTCCAAACTTATTTTACTGCCTGCCCCCTGCTATGCTGCTCGAGCCAAAATGTAGGGCTCTAATGTGAAGAGGGGACAGTATGATTGGGAGAATCTGTGATGGGGGATTGGTTGTGTGATTGGGGGGGGCTTTGATGTGCTGAGAGGACTTTAGTATTGGAGGACTTTCCCATGGGGGGGCTGTGATGTATGGGGAGGTATCTGATGTGATGGGGGACTCTAATGTGATGAGGGTTTCTGAAGTTAATTTCATCAAGGTAGTTGTCCCAGGATCAGGTTACCATTGATAAGTAACATTTACATTTTTTTAACATTACATTTTAAAGGGTGCCACAACTTAAAAAAAAGGTTGAGAAACACTGCTTTAGAAGGTTCCCGTCTCTTGTCTCCACTTTGCTCTTGGACCTTCTGCTTCATACGGCTATGTGGTCCCCTTTAGTGATCTCCTTTTGGAGAGTGCCTGGCTTTGTAGCTCAATGGGGTCCTTGAGATGAGCAGTGGTAGAATTCCCCGTAGTACAACTGTTTTCTGAGTTCTACTATTATGCAACTCTTGAACTTCAAATTAAAAAACGTTACATCAATATGCGTATAGAAACAAGGGGTTTAAGTAATCATCATTTGCGTTTAGTAGTTAATATTCCCAAAGATTCAAAAAGAATTCCCAAAATCATCCCAAAATTCGTATCCCACAACAAGCAGGCAGCTATCAGATTACTGTTCTCAGATGGCTTTAAAGGTGAAGTCTGATTGGCTTTTACAGGTTTCTTTTATTTATATATTACCATTGCCTCTTGCACTGTCCTCCCGAATCTACAAACTGTCTTGTATAATATATGATTACCATTTGTGCTGTACTCAAGTTACTGTTCCAATTCTAAAAATGCCTCTCTCATTTAAGGTATGAAGATGGCCAGGTGGGCGATGCCAACATTAACACTCAGGACCCCAAGATCCAAAAGGAGATCATGAGAGTGATTGGAACCCAGGTGTACAGCGGATGAGGGATATTACCTCAGGATTATAGCTGCTACAGAGGGGAACAGTCTGTCCTCTCTAGGACCAAGATCATGGGGCAAATGTTGGTCTCTTTCTTGCTTCACATGAAGGAGATTGGGCATCCTCTGTGACCCTCTTTGATGTGGAGATGAGGGTCTTGCACTGATCAGGCTCTCCAGGATTCAGTAAGATATTGTTCTGTGTGGAGATGTCGACGAACTGGAACAATTACCTGAAATATACAGACTCTGCCCTGTGACAGTGCTATCCCTTTCCCTCGCTTTATCCCTACTCTGAACATTTCTCATTTACAACTCTTTGTTTAACAAAAAGAAAATCAAAAAGTTTAAAAATTAAAAAAAAAGACATGAAAATTTTATTTGGAGTTGATTCCATTATTGTACTAATGGAAGTTAAATGGGGGAAGGAAAACTTTTCATCTGGACCATACAGGCAATGTTAAATGTCATTTCATGCCCCATATTACTGGTTAGACTGACCATCGCTTTTTAGCTTTTATTTCAGTGTTTGTGGAATCTGGATAGTTTTAGTTGCATGGTGCGTGCCCTCATGCTTCACTTTCAGGGAAAATACATCAGTAATGGATACATGATGATCATGAAGGGAGGTATAGGGTAAACAGTGATGTTCAGCTATCCTATGGCATTCAAAAACATGTCCATTTCAATCCATTCTGGGTCTTCTAATAGTTGTTGTGCTTCAAAGGCAGAAATTACACTACATTTCAAAAAGTAATTATAGTGTGTGCTTGTTCCTTCCATAGTCTAAAATAGCACTCAAGAAAGAAACCTTTAACACTCAGGTCAGCAACAAATAAAAAGAACATCGGATGACATTATTACATAGTATTACATAAACTAGTTTTTCTTTTTAAATTATATACATATATAAAAAAAATTAAAGCAAGCACTGCTTCCCTTCCATTAGTAAATATTATGATAAAAATACCCATCAGATGTAACTGAACATTAACCCTTTTGATGCCCAGTCTGCACGGTCGCTGCTGTGTTCATTCATCGCTACAGCATAGTAAACCGTGTTTACTATGTTTCAGTTTGTGAATAAATAGGAGTCTCTGGAGACTTATATTCGTTAATATGCAGTGCAGTCAAAGCTGCAGAGAAAGGGACTGAGAACTCTATGAATTCAGCCCCTTTCTCTGTCTCAAAAAAAGAGAAATTAAGGATCTGTTTAGAGCTCAGATATCTCACCAAAGCTACCCCCCCCCAAAAAAAGTGAAAAATATTAAAAATAAAATTGTATAAAAATAACATAAAATAAAAACATTGTAAAGTCTTGTTCACACAAGGCATACTACAGCATGCGCCCCGCAAGGCCATGTTTACCTGCACAGGGATGCACGGGTATTCTGTGCATCCCTGTGCAGGTAATCCCATTGATGTCATTTGCAATGTAGCAACTGCACAAACACAGTAGTTGCTCCCAATTTGACATACATGTGGGTCAGGGTGGATGTCCCTGACCTCACACTGTCTATATTCAGGGTTGTGCAACCACACCTACATGGATGTCTGATTGTGAGCATCGCCATGGCACTCCATGGGAATAAACTTTAGTACGCCCCATGTGAACGAGGCCTTAGTAGGAATTTAGCAGGAATTTTGTAAGTTATGTTGTGTTTATGTCGAATAATAATGATTTCAGCGTATTTTTTGTGAAAATAGTGATTTGATTAATATGCACAGCTATTGCGGGGCCTAAAAAATCATTGCACTTTTTTTCATTCTACAGGTCATGTGCTTTCAGAAAATGTATGGTTGTGGGGGGGGGGGGGTCTTTTATAAACTCTGAAAGCTGTAAGTGAAAAATGAACACCTCCAGATTTTTAGAGTAAGTTGTTTTTATTTACAGTTTTGTGCTCCAGTTTTCACTATTTCACAAAAAGGCACAATTTGAATTGTACAAGTATTTGTTATTTATTAAATCAATACAGTTTTAGCTTTTATATCTAGTAGGAATTTGGCAGGAATTTTGTAAATTTCGCCATGTATGTGTCTACTAATAATGATTTTAGTGTATTTTTAGTGAAAATATTGTTTTGATAAAAATTTGCCCAAAGATCACAGGGCCTAAAAAAAAATTAGTGGCACCTTCCTTTTTATTCTACTGGTCCTATGTGTTCAGAAAATGTATGGTTGGGGGGGGGGGGGGGGGGGGTCTTTCACAGACTCTGAAAGCTGTAAGGGAAAAATGTAAAAGTAATGGAACAACTGCAAAAATGGCACACATCCATCCGCACATCCTGTTGTTGACTGTGACTAAATATTGTTACTCCTCTATGTTCAAACACTAGTGACCTGGTACCTGGTAGTGACTGAGTAGATGAGGGGACTGAATGCAGTGACAGAGATTGTGAGGGCAGGGAGGCAGTTTCCAATCTGTGCTGTTGCCAGATGTGTAGAACAAAGGACTGAGGACCACCAAGGAAGGAACCGAGCGCAGGAAGACCAAGGTGCTAGAGCATGTTACAGGGACTAGATTTCCTTTGCAGATCAGTAAATCGAGGAAGAGAAAAACAGGGTTCAGGAAACAACCAAAGCCAGTAAGAGCCAGGCAAGTAAGTTCAAGGCAGAAGGCAATAAGTGAAGAATTCAAGCCATGGTCACAATGAGGAGGTCAAAGTCCAGAGGCAGGACAGGAGGCAAGTAAGGTTACAAACTGGGGTCAAGAACACCCAAGCAACGTAGAACCAGATAAGGAAGTGAAAACAATGTCAAGGAAACAAGCCGAAATCTTTAACAGCCAGGAGAAACAGGTAGAATCAGCAGGAAAGGTCAATGGTAATCAAAAACAAACTGAAGGACACTCAGCAATTGCTTTCTTCAGTGCTCTGGTGTAAAGGCTGCTGGGTGCCAACATTAGCGATGATGCCCACTCACTATTGCAGATCCAGCAGTTACTCTATGCACAGAGCCAGGGGCAGTAGTATGCGGTAGGAGCGGGTAGTTGGCCAATGAGCAGGAAGTATAAATCCTGCCCTGCATACTATGGTTTTTTTCTTCATAAGACAAGTACAAGTAAATACTCCTGGTGAATGTGTCAAAACTGGAGCAGCTGTGAATGGCAACCAATCAGCTTCTACCTTCAGCTTGTTCAGTTAAAGCTGAACTTAAAGTGGAGTTCCAGTTTAATAAAAAAAAACAAAAGTCAGCAGCTACAAAAACTGTAGCTGCTGACTTTTAAAATACAGACACTTACCTGTCCCTCAGTCCAGCGGTGTCTTCGCCATGGCTGGTTTCACCGGCCGTCTTCTCTCCCTGGCACCAGCATCTTCAGTGTTGTCACCTGGCTGTTACAGTTTGCGGCTTTACAGCTGGGTGCCCACTGCGCATGCGTGAGTAGCGCTGCGCTTTGTGAATGGTCCCTGTCACATGTCCCAGAAGACTACGGGGAGGGAGGGGGAGGACAAATTCCGCTTCCAATTGCCTTGGGCGGAAGTGGGAGCGGGTACCTGTCAACCTTCCCCCCCCCCCCGCTCCTCAAAGGTGCCAATCCTTAACGGCAAGAGGGAAAAGGCTCCCTTTTGTGTGGAGCTCCACTTTAAGTCCTAAATTAAGAAAAGACAGGCTCTTTATTGCGGAAGAGACTTGCAATGTCTCTTCTGCAATAAAATAAACCTACAGGCATGCTGACAGTCTTCTTTAGAATGTACACTGAGCTGCACATTAACTTATCCAGGAATTCATCTTGAACAAATTTATCAATAAAAACATGAAAAAACTATTGTACTGCATACAGGGGTGTATTTACCACAAGGCAAACAAGGCACTTGCCTAGGGCAACATTTATCAAGGGGGGCAGCACCTGCCCCCAGAAGAAGGGGTGGAAGAAGGGACACGCCATTGGAACCGGGTGGGATTCGAGAGAAGCTATGGTCTGCTTGATGGTGTATGTAGTGCCTGGCTCATGTTGCGGGGGATGTCCAGAGGTGTGAAGATGAGTGTCTCTCTATCACCGTGGGGGGTGGGAGGTTGTGGAAGGCTCCCAGGTGTTGTTAGTCAATGTCAGGCTCTCTCTGCGGGAGGGGGAAGGGGGGGTTGTGTTGGTCGGTGTCTGTGGGGGCAGACAATTTTTGTGTTGCCTAGGGCAGTACAAAACCTAAGTACACCACTGACTGCATATAGCCTTTGTAATGTGTAGGTAGTCTCAGACCGTCTCTTGCAACATAGTCAGCTGCTGAAAGTCTCTTGTAATGTATTGGCAATCTGTATTTATAGCATCTGGGCAGTTTTAGCAGTTCATATACAAATACTGAACTTGAGGTTGGATCCAGAGATGTACATAATGTATTGGAGTTGTCCTCCCTTATTTGGGCAGATGCCCACTTCTGAAAAAGCTATGGAAATATATTAGATAATCTTAGAGATTGTCTGTCTCCAATCAGAATGTCACATTGACAGTGACTAAGCAGTGTTCAAGTCCAATATTGAATTTCTAATCTATTTACACCATGGGTGTCAAACTGGTGGCCCTCCAGATGTTGCCAAACTACAAGTCCCATGAGACATTGCAAGATTGACAGTTACAAGCATGACTCCCAAAGGCAGACGCATGATGGGACTTGTAGTTTCACAACAGCTGGAGTGCCACCAGTTTGACACCCCTGATTTACACCATTGTGACAGTCTCCTGGTACTTGAGATTGGTCTCCATAAACATGACAGCAATAAAAGTGAGTTGCATATATGCTGTCCTTTTGCTTAAAGATCCTTTAAAAACTTTATTGATAAATAAAAGCTTTCAACGCATGAATAAAAGCTAACTGTTTTACGCACACCTGCCCAGTGTAATATGGTTTGTCCTGACACCCGTAATTTCCATCCTTTTGCTGGACAGTATGACCTGTTAAAGGAAATGGAAAAATAACAGATCTACTAGCTGTATCTCATTCCCAAGACCGTTACATTCATACATTGTGCCCTTGCAGAACACATGCAGAAAAACTCATGTCTCTGCACCATGGTAGAAATGAAGCCTTGGGCCTCAATCACACCATCTACAGAGACTTGAGTTTTTCTGTATATGAGTTCTGCAAGGGCACAGGGAAAACAATCGTTCTCTGTGTGCCCTGTTCACACCACAATCCTAGTATCATGTGCAATTTTTTTCTGCACAGGAATCTGCAACGTCTAAACAACCTCACTAAATCACGCATGAAAACTGATGTAAACTCGTGTCTCTGCAAGTGAAATCTGCACATCAGTTTCCATCAGTTTTTCTGCACTTGAGGCCTTAACTGACTTGTCCAGCCATCAAATTGTCGGAGTCATAACTGATCACATGTGCAGCACCATAGCAACTGGAGATGAAACAGAGGCTAAGATGGCAGCTTCCCTCGCTGTAAAGCAAAGGAGGGTTTAGTTCAACTTTAACAGGTATTAAAGTTATGTTACAGGGGTGACAGAAAAACAAACAATACTCTGTTAATGCTAGTGACAGTCTGCTTAATTTTTATCATTTTTTATGTTCCACTTTAACACATGCTTGCTTCCACTGTGCCACATGTAGCAAACACCTTAGTTGACTATTTCCATCTAATAAACTTGAGAGGCATGTATGCACTCTTTGGGGGGTGTCATCCTCATCCTTGGTTTACCACTTAATGAGTCCCCGATATGTAACACCCAGTGAAATCCCTATGTACAGTTGCAAGAAAAAGTATGTGAACCCCTTGGGATTACATAGAGTTTTGCATGAATTGGGCATAAAATGTGCTCTGAACGTCATCTAAGTCACAACAATAGAAGAACACAGTCTGCTGAACATAATATTACACAAACATTAGATGTTGCCGTGGTTTAATTGCACATAACATGTAAACATTCACAGTGCAGGGAGGAAAAAGTATGTGAACCCCTTGGGATTACGTGGAGTTTTGCATGAATTGGGCATAAAATGTGCTCTGAACGTCATCTAAGTCACAACAATAGAAGAACACAGTCTGCTGAACATAATACTACACAAACATTACATGTTGCCATGGTTTAATTGCACATAACATGTAAACATTCACCGTGCAGGGAGGAAAAAGTATGTGAACCTTTGGACTTAATAACTGGTTGACTCTCCTTTGGCAGCAATAACCTCAACCAAACGTTTCCTGTAGTTGCAGATCAGACCTGCACAACGATCTGGAGTAATTTTGGACAACTCCTCTTCACAAAACTGTTTCAGTGTAGCAATATTCTTGGGATGTCTGGTGTGAATCGCTCTCTTAAGGTCATGCCACAACATTTCAATCGGGTTGAGGTCAGGACTCTGACTGGGCCACTCCAGAAGGCGTATTCTGTGCTGTTGCAGCCATTGTTTTGTTGAATTACTTGTATGCTTTGGGTCATTGTCCTGTTGCATCACCCATCCTCTGCGGAGCTTCAGTTGGCGGACAGATGGTCGTACGTTTTCCTGCAAAATGTCTTGATAAACTCTGGAATTCATTTTCCCATCAATGACAACAATCCGTCCAGGCCCTGAGGCAGCAAAGCAGCCCCAAACTATGATGCTCCCTCCGCCATGTTTTACAGTGGGGATGAGGTTTTGATGTTGCTGTGCTGTGCCTTTTTTTCTCCACACATAGTGTTGTGTGTTCTTCCCAAACAACTCAATCTTGGTTTCATCTGCCCACAGTATATTTTGCCAGTAGTGCTGTGGAACATCCAGGTGCTCTTTTGCAGACTTCAAACGTGCTGCAATATTCTTTTTGGACAGCAATGGCTTCCTCCGTGGTGTCTTCCCATGTACTCCATTCTTGTTTAATGTTTTCCTTATTGTAGATGTGTCAACAAAAATGTTAGCATGTGCCAGAGATTTCTGTAGGTGTTTAGCTGACACTCTGGGATTCTTCTTTACCTCATGCAGCATTCTGCGCTGTGCTCTTGCAGTCATTTTTACAGGACGACCACGCCTAGGGAGAGTAGCAACAGTGCTAAACTTTCTCCATTTGTAGACAGTCTGTCTTACCGTGGACACATGAACATCAAGGCTTTTGGAGATACTTTTGTAACCCTTTCTAGCTTCATGCAAGTCAACAATTCTTGATCGTAGGTCTTCTGAGAGCTCTTTTCTGCGAGGCATGGTTCACATCAGACAGTGCTTCTTGAAACCAGTAAACCCAAAACAGGTGTGTGTTTTTTAAGGGCAGGACAGCTGTCAGCAACACATCCAATATCATCACACTGATTGGAGTCAAGGTTGGCTCACTCCTGGCTCCAATTAGCTCTGGGAGAAGTCATTAAGCTAGGGCCTCACATACTTTTTCCTCCCTGCACTGTGAATGTTTACATGTTATGTGCAATTAAACCATGGCAACATCTAATGTTTGTGTAGTATTATGTTCAGCAGACAGTGTTCTTCTATTGTTGTGACTTAGATGACGTTCAGAGCACATTTTATGCCCAATTCATGCAAAACTCCACGTAATCCCAAGGGGTTCACATACTTTTTCTTGCAACTGTATGAATCAAGGATATGGATGACAAACTTCAAAAAACAACATTGTAATGAAACTGTTTCCACTCTGACAGGTTCCCATTGGTAGATTGGTATGCAGGATTGAAGTGTAAACTGAAGATTCAATAACAAGTCCATGATGTTGTGGTGTTTATCCAACCTTCCTCCAATCATAGAAAGTCATGTGCTGCAGCCAGAACTACAAGTCTCAGCGCTGAATCTTCAGAAACTACAGTTGTGTGGGGGCTGAATGAAAGTAATCACTTTACCAAACAGAGTAGCAGCCAAATGTGGGACAGGCATCAATAGAGCTAACACAGCAAATGGCCCAAACTGTTTTTCCCCAGAGTTCCCCTTTAGGCAAAACAGCCAGGCAGCTAACATTTTTCAGAATGTGGTCAACAATGTTATCCCCTGTGTGTTTCTCTTAAAAAGGTTACTTCTATGTTTTTTACTTAATTCCTACACAGGGGCGGACTGACAACTTATGGGGCCCTCGGGCAATAGGGGATCATGGGGCCCCTGTGTCCTTGCCCAAACTCAAAAAAGCCTATGAAAAAGGTACCAGGGGCATCTCATGGGGCCCCCTACTGACCCTGAGCCCTCGGGCAGTGCCCGAGTTTCCAAATGGTCAGTCCGCCCCTGTTCCTACAGAAATATACAGTACATAGATGCTTGACTTGAAGAAGTAGACACAAGCTCATTAGTTCATTCTTTTGTTTCTTGCCGCCATCTAGTGGCTCTTTACATTATAGTTTACGCCTTCCATGACCAGGGTTTTTTGAAGCATAGATGCCCAGACCAAGTTTAGCGGTGGTTTAGGGTCAATTATTTGGACAAGAACTCTATGACTCATTTTTCAGTTTGCCATTTGACAGATCTTAGGACTAGGAACGCCCACAGTTGCATATTCCAAGTTCTCTCTACAAGGGTAATTAAGGTTCTCATCGCAAGAGGCATTTTTTTACGTGACACTAAATTCTGACTTAAAAAAATTCTATTCAAGTATGTATTTTTAACTCAAAAAAGTACCTTCTGTTGCTCTCAGCCTTTTTTTTTTTTGCTGCTGTGATCTGACTCCCTGCTAGAGGGTGGCTGTGTTTATTCTCCATGGTCCCACTGTATATAGGAATACAGCCACTCTCTCTTGCTCACTCCCAAGATGGACTAGGAACTATGGACTATGAACATTGGGATGTTTCAGTGTGGATAGAGCAGTGCACATGCTCACAATTATCATGCACTGCTCACTTCAAATAAATGGAAGTGAGGAGGGAAAAGGAGAGGTTCAGGAGTTCATGGACGATAATACAAGAAGGCAGAAAAACAGAAATGATTTCATGAAAAATAGATTACAGTGGCATTAAGCAGTGGATGTGTATGGATTATTTTTCACAAATAATATTGTTCAGTGTCACTTTAAACAGGAATACTGCAAGGCAACAAAAGAGTTATGTACATAGTTGCTCAATGCTATGCATAGTTTTTGTCCTACAATATGTTTTCCTTTTCTGTAGCTGTTGAAGTTTTTTAACAGGACAGGAAATACCGGTGAAGAAAACTAGGATGATGACCTGCTCACATCAGCAGTTTTTTTCTTTTGTAGGGCAGTTTGTCATTGAGCCATCTGCAACCCATAAGTGCGACAACTCTTCATTTCTACTAACATATTTGTTATTTCCTGATTATGGAGCATGGAGAGGTAAAATTGATATCCCTCTCTCCTCTCATTTTCTATAGGTTGGAGATAGAGGGCTCAATTCACTAAAACTAAAATACTGCTCAAAGAATCGCAGTAAAATAGCGAATGTGGTATTTCTCAAAAACATTGTCAATTCATTAAAAACCATTTCTACATTACCTGATGCAGTATTCCTTTAAATGGCACAATATTTTAGCTGTATAATCATTGGTGTATTTAGGTTTTGTGCTGCCCTAGGCAACACAAACATCGTCTGCCCCCATGGACACCGACCAACACCAACCCCCCCCCTTGCCCCTCTCATGGAGAAAGCCTGACATTGACCAACAACACCCCTGTCCCCCACATGGGAGAGCCTTCCACAACCCCCCCCCCCCCCCAGCCATAGAGAGAAAGACACTCATCTTCATCTCTGGACATCCCCGGGAATGAGAGTCAGGCTCTACATACACCATTAAGCAGCGCACAGCCTTTCTCGGATCCCACTTGGTTCGCATGGAGCACATGTCCCTTCTTCTGGGGGGAGGTGCTGCCCCACTGAAAAATGCCACCCTAGGCACCCACTGAAATTAAACAAAAGAGCCAACAGTAAAAAATAAAAGATAAAAGGTTTTTAGGTTCCCCACAATCCAATAAGGGGGCACCCACACAAAAACAAAAATGGTGTGAGGTCCCTTCCCCCCCCCCCAAACCATTTCTCATACCAGACCCTTATGCAGCCCGGCAGATTAGTAAAGGGGGGGATGACTGTGTGCCCCACCCCTGAATCATTCCAGGCCACATGCCCTCAACATGAAGGGGGTACAATGCCAGGGGGGCTGGCAAAGTACCTTGTTCCTATGAGGACAAGGGCCTCTTTCCCACAGCCTTGACCTGGTGGTTGTGGGGGTCTGCAGGTGGAGAATCGGAATCTGAAAGCCCCCCTTTAGCAATAAGGGAGCACCCAGATTCTGCCCCCCCCCATGTGAGTAAGGGGTACGTCTCTGGATGACATAATTTACAATGGATGTTTAACAAGGGACTTTAAAAAAAAAAAGAACTTGTTAAAAACTGTGGGTTATGATTTAAGCATTGAGGTTAGCGCGATATGCGTGAACCCTCCCCCCCCCCCTGACCCCCCCCCCACACTGGCATACAGTATGGTGTTTTAAAGCTGCTTTTCTATACAATAAAGTGGATATGTGCTTTAGTGCAACCTCCCAGACTTTCCTTCAATCTACTCCTGTTAAAAACTGTCTTTGTGTTTCTATTTCCAACTGAGTACTCTTCAGTTGGGCTGAGTAACACCTGTGCAGATCACCACTTACCTGGACCTTCCCATGTGTGGCTAACAGGCCGGCCCCATATCTTCTAATTGGCAGCGACCAGGTATGGTCCCAATGGCTTGCCTACTGTACCAACCTGGAATTTTTTGCCATTATACCAAGATCCTGGTGTACACCTGGTACTGGAAAGAAATCACTCAGAAACCTTCTATAGGAAACTAGTGATCACTCAGCACAAAGGACACATCCATAACTTAAGGACACTAGCAAAAAAGAAATATTGCTGGGAGTGGAAGGGATTATATGGGGATCTGATTTTCCAGTATCCAAAAGAAGATGATGAGGGCCTCCGGTCCTCACAGGTGTTCATCACTTGCATTCTAGGAACATGACATATCAGGTAGATGTCACTATGTCTATGTTCACTTACTTGTGTTTTAACATTTATAATTGTTTTCCTTTATTCATCTGCCCCCTGCTGAGTCATTTTCACTGTCACCTAAATATTGCTCATACTTGCTTACATGTCATGGTTTTCATGTGTATGAGGATTATAAATTGAGCTATACTCACAAAACGTAAGAAAGTACTAGCTATGTTTTGCAAAATAGAAGGCATAGATAAAAAGTGATATCTTTAGGCACCAGTCTATATACTCTGTAGACTTCTAGTAATCCTTATGGTTAAAAACTGTCATACGTCCTGTGTAAGGATGAATGTTCAGGTTCCTAGAAATGCAGCAAAAAATGGGAGTAGTGTATAAGCAACATAAAGTACACTAATGGGTCAATTTATAAAAAAAAGTGGCTGTGCAAATGCCCCTGTAATACATCAAATATGTTTATTTCCTATGTTCATCAGCCTAATTTAGTGGCCAAATTAGTTATTTTCCCAAAACACGTTAATCAGGACAATACTGCATTATGGCCACTAGATGGAGTTGAAGATCATAGGAAATAAACATATTAGACACATTATGGGAATTATTTGCAGTGACTGTGCAAATGCTGAAACATTTGCAAAACATTTTTTTTTATAAATAGACCCCATTCAAGTTGTTGTCAATTTATTGTCATTATTAACATATTATTAACTTTTAACCACCTTAATATCAGACACAATATCAGTTTTCAGTGCTGTTACACTTTGAATGACAATTACTCAATGAAGCAACACTGTACCCAAATTACATTTTTAGGGAGTTTTTTGTAGACAGTTAATTTTCTTTTGGTAATATTTAATCATGAATGTGTTTTTTATATGTTACTAAATAAATAATAAATGAAAAAGACTGAATTTTTTTTTTAAAAAAACATGTTTTTCTTATTTTCAGTTATAAAATTTTGCAAATAAGTAATTTGTTTTCATAAATTTAGGCCAAAATTTATATTGCTACATTTCTTTGGTAAAAATAACCCAAATCAGTGTATTGTATTTAGTCTGTGTGAAAGTTAGAGTCTAAAAGCTATGGTACATACAGTATATTTGAAAATTGATTATTCCTGATGTACTTACTGCCTATCTAATTTTTTGAGGCCCTAAATGCCAGGACACAGTACAAATACAATTTTTAGAAAATAAAGAAATGAGGCAATTTTTTTTTCCACAAAGCTGTCTTTTTTTAACAAGATATGTCTCACACATGGCATAGGCATACTTGGAACTACACCTCAAAACACATTCTACCATGCCTCCCAAGTATGGGGATACCACATATGAGACTTTTTCACAGCCTAGATGCATAGAGGGGCCCAAAATTCAATGAGCACCTTTGGGCTTTCAAGGAACATAAATTACACATAAATTATGTCTAATTTCCGGGCTGCCTATCACATTTTTGGAGTTCCTGGAACACCAGGACAGTGGAAACACTCAAAAAAGGACCCCATTTTGGAATGCAAACACTCCACTGTATCTGAGAGGCATAAGGAGTTTTTGCCACAAGTTTTTGGAAAATACAGAAAATGAAAGAAGTATAAATCACATCTTTTCTGGCTATACTTCTCCTATGGATCACAGAAGTGCAGTTAGTTCTGCACTCCTGTGATCCGTTTTCAGCCGACAGCGATATGGTCAGAATCCACCCAAAACCCTGGACTGGCACCTAGTTCAGCCTCTCAGCAATCTCTTGAGAGCCTGAGCATCCCCTCCTGCCCCCTGCACAGCCCAGTGTTCTAGTGAGCGCTGGAGGGGCAGAGCAGAGAGTCGGAGACTGACAGTCCTGGCTCTCTGCTTAGAGCTGATCTATCGCGGTCTTTGATCACTCAGTTCTCTATGCAGAGCCGGATCGATGCTGCCTCCACCTAGGTGAGTTTAAGTTTTTTTTTTTTTGTTTTTTTTTAATCAGCCAATACTTCTCTTTTAAAATTAATTTTACACAAATGTAACAATACCCCTGAAGGAGCCGCTTATATTCTTTTTTTTGCCCAGATCTCCCTGTGCTTTGCCCTGCAGTCAGGCACAAAGTATTTTCCACAACCAGGTAAACACACACCTTTGCTTGTTGTCTTCAATGACCAGTATAGGGGATGTTGTTTTTGGAGTTTAACTGTAGAACTGGGGATAGGGACTGGAAATTTAGTGGGATACTCCAAAATTAGAAATTTTCCCAACTGACGACATTTAACTCTTCATTAAGCCCTTTGAAGTCCTGGCTGAAAGCAGATAGCAGACTTCTCTTTAGACTGTAGCAACAAGTAGTTTAGGAGTGAGCAAAGTCCCTTTAGCAGTAGTAGTAGTAGCAGCAGGGCAAAACTCCTCAGGTACAGGGCTTTTACGGCAGACTGTAACAGTCCAAAACCAGCAGAAACTGAGCAAAGTCCCATGCAGTAGCAATAGTTAAACAAGCTCCAGTGGTGTCGCTAGGGAGTGTGGAGGGTGTGCACTACACCCGAAAGACACCCGCCATGGGGGGTGACACCATCTAGAAGCAGGCTATGGGCCGGAAAGTCGGCGCTAGCCCTGTGTTTTCCTCTCACTGGCTGCTGTGCTGTCACTTCTAAATACAGAAGCCCGGTTGGCGTCTGCGTTTAGAAGTGACAGTGCAAACTCTCCAGGCAGCATGGCAGCACTGAAGAATCATCCTCCCCTCCTGGGCTGGGCACAACTGACAAGCTCTTCAGAACACCAGCCAGTGTTCCCTTTTTCTCAGACCCATGCTGACTATCAACACACAGTCCCCAAGATCTCTCAGTGTCTGTACTCACAAGGCCAAGGACAGAATAGCAGCCTCCTTCCAAACTTCCAGACAACTCTCTCCAGTGATTAGCAGACGGTTCTCCTCAGTCAGCTTACTGTAGAACCAAGGTCACTTTTCCTAACTGTATGCCCTCAGGTCAGCCACATGAGGCCACATGGCAGCAAGTGCCAGGCGAGGCAAGCCTGGCTTGGTGTAATCCTCTCCAGGGAAAGACCCAGAACCCATGTGCTCTCGGAGCATAAATACCTCTCCCAGCATGCAATGGGGCACTCTCCCAGCAATTGGCCAGGACTGCATCCATATTCATGCTGTTCATTTGCTTAGCCCCTACCTATGACCCCACTGACCTGAACAACCTTAGACCCATCTCCCTACTGCCATTCACTTCCAAGCTCCTTGAGCACTTAGTCTACAATCGCCTAAGCGCCCACCTTACTGACAACAACCTCCTCGATCTACTACAGTCTGGCTTCCATCCCCTACACTCCACCGAAACCGTCCTACTCAGAATCACTAATGACCTGCTAACTGCCAAAGCTAATGGCCACTACTCAGTCCTCTTACTCCTTGACCACTCCGTGGCCTTCGACATAGTTGACCACCCCCTCCTCCTTGATAAACTACACTCCCTTGGTATCAGAGACTCCGCTCTGTCCTGGCTCTCCTCCTATCTCTCCCAACTCTCCTTCAGCGTTACCTATAACGCTACCACCTTCCCCTCTCTCCCCCTCTCTGTTGGGGTCCCCCAAGGCTCTGTCCTCGGGCCCCTTCTCTTCTACATCTACACCACCTCCCTCGGCAAACTGATACACTCCCACGGCTTCAACTATCACCTCTACGCTGATGACACACAAATTTACCTCTCCACCCCTCAACTCACCCCTTCAGTCTCCACCCGTATCACCCACCTGCTGAATGACATATCAGACTGGATGTCGCTCCACTTCCTCAAACTGAACCTTTCCAAAACCGAGCTCCTAATTTTCCCCCCAGCCCCCACCCTCTCCATCACGACCAACAACACCACCATCAGTCCCACCCCACAAGCCAAAGTCCTAGGTATCACTCTAGATTCAAACTTGTCCTTCCAACCCCATGTCCAATCGCTAGCAAGCTCATGCAGGCTCCACCTCCGCAACATCTCCAAAATACGTACGTTCCTAACCCCAGACACTACTAAACAACCCATTCACTCCCTTATTATCTCACGTCTGGACTACTGCAACTCCCTTCTCACCGGCCTACCTCATCACAGACTATCCCCGCTTCAGTCTATCGTGAACTCAGCGGCCAGACTCATCCACTTTACCAACCGCTCCTCTTCTGCCACCCCCCTCTGTCATTCCCTCCATTGGCTCCCGATTGCCCAACACATCAAATTCAAACTACTAACACTGACATACAAAGCCATTCATAACGCTGCCCCAAACTACCTCACCGACCTGATACCCAAATACCACCCAACCTGTAATCTTTGCTCCTCACAAGACCTCCTACTTTCTAGCTCCCTGGTTTCCACCTCCCACGCCCAACTGCAGGATTTCTCCAAGACTTCCCCCATCCTCTGGAACTCACTACCCCAATCCATCAGACTGTCACCTTCCCTCCTCACCTTTAGGTGCACCCTGAAAACCCATCTCTCAGGGAAGCCTACCCCACCCTCACCTAACTGCCGATCTCCTCCACTCCTCCTACCACTCCATCCCCGACAGCCACTTCCTCCTGTGCCACTATCCCCTCCCTCCTAGATTGTAAGCTCGAAAGAGCAGGGCCCTTGAACCCCTCGTGTATTGTTTGTTGCTGTATTGTCTCATGTTCTGTCCCCCACTATAATGTACAGCGCTGAGCAAACCTTTTTGGCGCTATATAAAAACTGTATAACAATAATAATGTTCTGGAAAGAACAGAAAAGGCCCGATCGGCTGCACTCCAAACATTCCAATTAATTAAGCTTGAATAAAACCAATACAGACAGTGGAAATACAGTGGAGGACTGGCAGGTAAATGTGTTTCACGCTAAGGACAGCACTTATTCATTACCACAAGTCTCTCATAGCTTCCAAACTCAAACAACACCAGAGCATCATGAGCAGACCTGACTAATCAATTACAGCACTCTTGTCAGGGTCTTGTCCACAGCAGAAGTTCTGGAAGATGTGGCATTTCTGCCAGTACTCTGCATGGCCGCAGAAGCACACATCAGCCTCAGTTTGGTGCCAGATGGCCTTTATAAGGAGGCTCATCACTTCTTCAAGTTGCTGGATGATCTCTAGCTCCCCGTGCCTTGTTCCTGTTTCCTGTGTTATTGTGACCTGTGATTTCCTGATACCAACTTGGCTTGCTCTTGGACCTATCTACTCTGCTTAACCCCTGTTCTGACCTCAGCTTGGCTTATGGATACTCTCTCTCTTGATCCTCTGTGTCTGACCTTGGCTATCCCATCTGACTACGTCTGCTTAATTCCCACCTGGTACCTGACCTTGGCTTGAACCGGCTATCCAGTAAATCTTTAAATCCCGAAAGGGCTTGCATATCTCGCACAGGCGCCACCTGTCTGCAGACCTATCTCTGTACATCAGCTGTGCTTCTGGGTGGACCACCAACCAGCACTCCTACAGGCGACCTGTGCAACTTTGGGCCTGACTCCCGCTGTCCCACTCTCAGGGGAGTCTGGAACTTATCCGCAAGGGAAGCCCTCTCTCCACTGGCCTTCATCACCAAGTACGTGATAACTCTGTTCAGCAGAATACCAACTAAATTTACCTAACAGCCTCTCTGTTAAGCAGAGAAGCCCACATCAGATAAACAATCTAATTCTGGGCATGTGGCCATACTTATTCCGAGATTAAAAACAGAATGTCAAGGCAATTAGTTCCTATTCTGTTGTGACTGGAGGGTGAGTGATCACATGTGAGGACAGCAGTGGCAGCTGGAGAATATGTGGGCATGTTTTCTGATGAAGAGGGCAAGTACACATACACCATGTACTGGCCTAGTGCACCCACCCACATTCACTACAATTCCCTGTGCATGATGGGAACTGTAGTTTCCTTTTACTGTGTAGAGAGAGGAGAGGATGTGATGTCATCCCTCCTGGTACACCTCCTCCTCAGCCAGGCAGATGCTGTTTTTTTTGAATTGCAGAAATGACATCATGAAAATTCCATTAGACTTTTCTCCTAAACGGCAAGGTTTTTGAATATTTTATTAACTGTTTTGTGTAGTTGGCTGTATTAATGGATGATATTTTGCCCATCCTGTATTTCTTCTTTAAAACTGCATTTTAAAAAACCACATATAGAACACTTCCGAGTGTGCAGAGTATTCAAAATATGCTGCTACTTGTGTGACTCTCAATGTGTGTCATGACATCAGCATCCAGAATCTCAGCCCTATGCGTTTTGTCTCAATAGTACATCCTCAAGTGCTGTTCTCGCATTACACCTTATGAATGTTAATGGGTGGATGGAAACAATTGGCCATTAAGGAATACCAGACCTTGCCCCATAGCTTATCCAATATGCTGCTATGTAGTGGAAAAAAATAAGTATAAAGGAACGAGGCATATGTAAATTGGGTTTGTGGTCACCCAGTGATGAAAAAGCAACATATTAAAAAACACAATCATTGCCAAGCTGCAAATGACACAGGTAGCCCAATCTCTCTCTCTCTCTCTCTCTCTCTCTCTCTCTCTCTCTCCCCTTCTGTTTTCAGTTTTGTTAAGTGACAAAATGAAAATCGAATTTTAGATTAGATTTTTAGATTTAGTTTGCAAAAAAACTAAAAATATCATAAAAAACTGAAATATCACATTGGACATAGTATTCAGACCCTTTGCAACAACACTTGACATTTTTTTCTCTTCATCATGCTGAGATGTTTCTATACCTTGATTGGAGTCCACCTGTAATAAATTAAATTGATCGGACATTGATCGGACAACTACCTGCAGAGCTCAGAGAAAAGATTATAGGCAAGGCACAGATCTAGCAAAGGCTACAAAAAATGTCTGCTGCACTGAAGGTTTCCAAGAGCACAGTGTCATCCATAATTCTCGAAAGGAAGAAGTTTGGCTTAACCAAGAGCTGGTTGCTTGGCCAAACTGAGCAATCGGGAGAGACGGGCCTTAGTAAGAGAGGCGACCAAGAACCCGATGGTTATTCTTACTGAGCTCCAGATGTCTTGTGTGGAGGTGGGCCAAGGTTCCAGAAGGACAACCATCACTGCAGCCCTCCACCTACATTATCTGGGCTTTATGGCAGAGTGATAGATAGAAACCTTTCTTCAATGCAAAACACACGAAAGCTTGCTTGGAGTTTGTAAAATCTTACATAACAAATACCAAAAGTCAAAGTGCCATCTAGTGGCCATATTAAATATCAACTAGTCCAAAACAGCTCTGCCCAAAGACCAATTTGTTTGCATTAAGCGCAGCTTTACGAAGATCACTGATTTTCAGGAAAAGGCTGCTGAAACAGTGATTTATGGAAATAGGTATAAGGTGGAGAAATTGATTAGGGATATTTCAGTAGTGCAAAGCTTGGATAGAGAAATAGTACTTATGGATAAAAATTGAAAAATGACACCAAGAGCTGTGTGCTTGTCTGCGCACAATACCCACCAGGCCCTAAAACATAACTTTTATTATCAGTTAAAAAAATACATAGATAAAGACTAGTAGACTGAAAACGTTTTAGTTCCTACAGGTATGTGTAGGTGTTGAAAAAATGGAAAAGGGAGACAAGACTACTCAGGCTAAAGCCCCAAGCAAGAACATATATATAACTGTCCATCTCCATCATGCTAATCAAACTGGCAGTGTTTGTCTCCCCCCTCCTCAAATATAAGCTGTTCCCTGTAAGTCCTGAGAAAATATAGCATAAAAGAAAAAAAAGGAACCCCTCCAACTCCCCACCAATAAATGTGGTTAAACAAAAACTCAAAAGAAATAACATTTGAGCATTATATATATATATATATATATATATATATATATATATATATATATATAGTTGATGGAGTTAAGTGTGATTTTTTTCTTTTGTGCTATGTTTTCTCAGGACTTGCAGGGAACAGCTTATATTTGAGGAGGAGAGAGACTAACACTGCCAGTTTGATTTACAAGGTGTGAACAGTTATGTATATGTTCTTGCTCAGAGCTTTATTCTGAGTGTTCTTGTCTCCTCTACAATTTTTCAACACCTACAAGTACCTGTAGGAGCTAAAAATTTTCTGTTTGCCAATCTTTATTTATGTATTTTATGAAGTCAGAATAGAAATTAAGTGTTAGGGACTGTTGTGTTCTGTGCACGGAGAGGCAAGTGCTCAGCTCTAGGTGTAAATATTCAGTTGTGATTCCCACATATAGGTCACATTTTGGATAGAATCAGGCACACAAGGTTCATAATATGAAAAACCTTGGCTGTGCTTTTATTACATTTTTCTCTATGTAGCACCGACAGATTAAAAGGCTTAGTATGAAACATTGGCCTATTTTTAAAAGGTGACAAGGTACTATTGCCATTGTTGCCAGATGGTCTCCAAGTTTTGATTAGGAAAGCCCCCAGTTTGAGGGACATGCTAGCCCCAAATGTTATAGAACCTTCCTATCAAAACCTCTTTTTTTGGCAACCTGAAAGTTTTTTTTTCTGTAAAATAAATGATGTACCATGTGTAAATGAGGAAAATCAAATCAGAAAAGGAGGTCTCTTAGTTCTAATCAAATGAATAAAAATTATAATATATCAGAGTTTAATACATGCAGTTCCACTCATGTTGTATATTTTTTCCAGTGTACCTGGGGCCTACAGAACGTGAGGAGGACCACACGGGCACTAAATGTTAGCTTGGGACTGGAGGAGCATATATGCAACATGAGAAAGAGCTTTAAAGGAGTCAGTCTGTCTATGCATTGTGCACATTTTCATACCAAAGATCCTAGAGGTACAATATTTATGGGTATAAATAAACTGAATCCACACTGTAGAGCCTATAGAAAAGGAAATCAGTCATTAAGCTTGGGCTTTTGGGTTTTATTAGGGGAATTTAAACTTGGATGGGTGTATGGGATGCCCAATGGATCCGAGAAACCGAGGACTAGTTCCTGGAACTATTTACAAATCTCTACAGCAAATTTTGGAAATTTTTCTTGTGTTCATTGAGATATTGTTTCAAATCTTATTTTTTAACCACATGCCGCATAGCCACTGTATAAATACGGCGGCAGGGCGGCACGGCTGGGCAAAAGCACGTTTTAAAACGTGTGTTTTGTAAACAGGTAGGGGGCGCGTGCGAGGCGCGCCGCCGACCTACCTGTCCCGCCGATCACAGTCGCGGATGTCAGTTGCCGGGTCACAGCCGGTCGTTACTGGCTATGTCCCGGCGATCGGCGGCAATTGCTGACAGAGAGCACAGCTGCTGTGCTTTCTGTCAGTTCCCTGACAGCTCCAGGACACGCTGATCGGGACAGAAGAGTTTCTCTCTCCCGATCAGCGGTGTTCCCTGCAGTACACACCCCCGCCCCCTAGTAAAACACTCCCCTCACACAGTTAACCCTTTCCCGAATAATAAACTTAACCCCTTCCTCCCCAGTGCCATTAGTACAGTGTCAGTGTTTTTTTTTTTGCACTGATCACTGTATTGGTGTCACTGGGGATGTCAGTGACCCCAAGTCAGTACCCCCCAATGTCAGAATGTCCGCTGCAGTCCCGCCATAAGTCACTGATCGCCGCCATAAGTCGCTGATCGCCGCCATTATTAGTATAAAAAAAAACTAAAAATCCCAGTATCTTTCCCGCCATTTGTAAATGCTATAACTTTCACGTAAACCAATTAATTTACACGTATTGGGGTTTTTTTTTAGCTAAGACATGTCGCAGAATTCATTTTGGCAGAAATTTATGACTAAATTTGATTTTTAAATTTTTTTTTACTGGACATGTTTTATAGCAAAAAGTCCAAAATATTGTTTTTTCCCCTCAAAATTGTCAGCCTTTTTTTTATAGCGCAAAAAATAAAAACCGCATAGGCGATCAAATACCACCGAAAGAAAGCTCAATTTGTGGGGAAAAAAATGATGTAAATTTAATTTATGTACTGTATTGCATGACCGTGCAATTGTCCGTTAAACTAGCGCAGCGCTGTATAGCAAAAAAATGACGTAAATTGCAGTATTTATACCATAGTTTGTAGACGCTATAACTTTCACACAAAGCAATCAATATACACTCATTGGGATTGTTTTTACCAAAAACATGTAGCAGAATACATTTTGGCCTAAATTTATAACCAACTTTGAGTTTACTATATATTTTTTATAGCTGAAAGTAAAATATATTGTTTTTCTTAAAAATTTTTGGCCTTTTTTTGTTTATTGCGTGAAAAATAAAAAGCGCACAGGCGATCAAATACCACCAAAAGAAAGCTCTATTTGTGTGAAAAAAAGGACGTAAATTTTGTTTGGGTGCAGCATTGTATGACCACGCAATTATCAGTTGAATTAGTGCAGCGCCGAGTAGCAAAAAGAGGCCTGGTCATTAAGGGGGTAAATCCTCTGAAGGTCAAGTGGTTAAAAAGGGTGTACTCATTTATTCATTTATTCTGAGCACTGTGTATGTATATATATATATATATATATATATATATATATATATATATATAGTGGGAACTCGCTTCAACGTGGTAGAGCTTTGAAACGCAAACAGCTACTCGCTTTCTTTTTCAGGGCCTTTTTAGCCCACTTTTATTTACAAGAAAGTTCAAACATAATGCTTCCCACGCAGGGGTATCCACCAACAAAACAAAGATTCAGCCTCCTGGCTTACACACAGTTCAATGTCAGTCTTCTGCAGACTCTTCCCAAATTATAGCCACTAGCACACAGCTAGTCTGGCTTCCACCTGACTCCAAGGCAGAGACCTCCCGTCTGCCAGGGTGGAGCCCTGCTGACTCCTAGCTGCCGGGGTGGAGCCCTGCTGACTCCTAGCTGCCGGGGTGGAGCCCTGCTGACTCCTAGCTGCCAGGGTGGAGCCCAGAACCCTGGTCCTGACCCTACAAAAGAGCCGCGCACACCTGTGCAATCAGTGTAATGGCCATTCCCAAAACCTGGTCCCAGGATTGGAGATTTCATCCCTCCCAGATCTCTTTGAAATCTCCAGGCTCCAGATCCCAAAACAGACCTTACAAACAAAGGAGGAAAGTGAAAAGCCACTTTCCTCCGTATCAAACACTTACCCTGGAGCCCCTCAACCTGCCTTGTTGAGAATCCAGGGTGACAGATCGCCACACTGTCACAATATATATACTGTATCTACATACATACACTCACCAGCCACTTTATTAGGTGCCTCCTATCAGTGCCACCTATCAGTGCCATATATGAGTGCTGCCTTTCAGTGCCCATCAGTGATGCCTGTCAATGCCCATCAGTGCCACCTACTAGTGCCTCCTCATCAGTGCCCATCAGTGCAGCCTATCAGTGCCCATCACTGCAGCCTCATTAGTGCACATCAGTGAAGGAGAAAAATCACTTATTTACAACATTTTATAACAAAAACTAAGGAAAAACCTGTTTTTTATCAAAATTTTCAGTTGTTTTTGGTTTGTTTAGCAAAAAATAAAAACCCAGAGGTGACTAAATACCACAAAAAGAAAGCCCTGTCTCAAAAAAATTATAAAAATTTCATATGGGTACAGTGTTGCATGACCGCGCAATTGTCATTCAGAGTGGTACAGTGCTGAAAGCTGAAAATTGGCCTGGGCAGGAAGGGGGTATAAGTGCCCTGTAGGCTAGTGGTAAAAGTATAAGAAAAGCAAAACTTTTTTTTTTCATTTTGGATACAGTCGAGGGTCATAACCCCATAGCCAGGAAGCAGGATGTGAGATTAAATCTCTCCAGTGAGGGAATCCCAGGATGTCACCAGAACTAATTTTACCTTTGGAAGATTTCTATTCTGTTACTGTACTGGTGTCAACCCAAAATCTGGGATTTTCTTTGACTTTGACTTTTACCCAATGATAATGGAGAAAGGATGAATCTCCCTAATATGGGCACAGACCGCAATCAAAACAGACAGATGTTCTCATCCTTCTCTGCTCTATCCAAAACTACACAAAGAAGTGTTGCCTTTAGTTATACTTTAACAGAGCTGGCTGTCTGTGTCATTTGCAGCTTGGCAATAATTATGCCATTTTCATATAATGCTTGTTGACCACTGTGGGGGAGTTTGATGGCAAATATTCTGTTTACATATGCCTTGTTCCTTTGTACTTATTTTTTCCACTTGATGGTAGTGCACTGAATAAGCTATGTGGTGGGGTCTGGTATTCCTTACTGGCTGATTGTTTCCATCCACTCTTTAGCATTCCTATGGAGCAATGTGAAAGCAGCATCCAGAGCCCCTAAGGACGTCCTATTAGGATAAAACACTAAGGAAGGAGTTTCTGGACAGTAACACCTGTACGCCCACCATGAGTTATGCAAGCAACGGCCTATTTTGAATACTCTGCATCCTCAGAACGGTTTTATATGTGGTTTTAAGCATAAAGAAAGCATTGGGTAATCTGCACTATTGCAGTTGTTGGTTACCAAATATGGCATTTGAAGACAGATGAAGTGGTTGCTGCCCATTTGTTAATCCTGTATGGGGACTGAACCATACTTACCTTCTGGTAAGCTTTGGATTTAAATGGGATGGCAGTGTTCCATTTTGATTCTCATGGAAGTTTCACTTATGGTGTGGAAATTCGATTGGGAATTGGCACAATTGCGCCTTGGGACTTCCTTTTGAACACCATGCTAGAGGATACCTTCTGGAGAAGTCTTGTTATCATTGCTGCACTTTTCTATTCATATTATGCTTAAGGACTTTTTTTTATTAGAGCTGCAGTTGCTTTGTGTTATAGGGACACATATGTTGGTCCTTCTCCCGGCAGCTAACGTTATATTTTGAAATTTTGTCAAGTTTGTTATGATGTTTTATTTTAGCACAGATATTGTGGTGTTACTGTTTGCACAAATAAGCCTAGCCAAGAGTAAGGACCCGTGCGCACTATTGCTGTACACTCTACTGTTGCAACAACGCATTCACACTATTGCATGGCATATGCATGCTGATGTGCTATGGTGCCAGGCTGAATGTCACCACAATACAGCTTCACTAAGCACACTGCAACATATGGTAATTCCCTACCATGAATGGGTCCCTTGCATTAAAAAAAAAAGCAAGGCGTGTCTTTTAGTGAATTCTGATGCTTTGACAGCCTTTTCAAATAAACAGGCTGCCTTAATGTGAAGAAAATTATCACACAGCATAACAGATGTTAAGGCAGTGCACAATACTGCAATAGCATGAAGGGGCTCCAAGAACCATCAAAATACCATGATCTTATATACTGCTTTCATAGAAACTGAGTAGAGAATGTTACTAACCTGAGTGGCCTTGGTCCAGCAGTCAGTGGATCCTGCTTGTCAGTACTGAGGATAAATGTTCCCCAAAGACTTATAGAAGGAAATATCTTGCCTGTCGCACTAGATTAGCAATCTTCTATCCTTGGGGTCTCCAAGCTTTCTAAACAAAGGCCACTTTACTGTCTTTTAGACTTTAGGTGGTGGGAGATTGTGGCCAGTCGGAATAGAAAACTTCCCTGCATCACTGGTAAGTAACCAATGCCTCACTCTTTGTGTTTGTGGGCGTTAAAAATAAAATCATAGTGCATGTTGTCAGTTAGGAAGGAATTGTGCCCCATCATTGGTATTAGTGGGAGGAATAGCTCCCCATCATTGGTGTCAATGGAAGGAATAATGCCAAGTCACTGGTGTGAATTATGCCCCATTGTTGGTGTCAGTGGAGGGAAGAGTGCAGCATCATTGGTGTCAATTGGAGGAATTATACCCCAATGTTGGTGTCCAGTGGAAGAAAAAGTGCTTTGTAGTAGTGGGAGGAATAGTGTTCCATCATTCGTACCAGTGCCCCATCATTGGTGTCTGTGGTCAGTGTTGGTGTCCAGTTGGAGGAACAGTGCCCCATCGTTGGTGTCAGTGGGAGGAAAAGTATCTCATTGTTGGTGTCAGCAGAAGGAATTACACTCCACTGTTGATGTCCAGTGGCCCAAGGGCCAGATAAACAGTAGCAAAGGGTCATATCTGGTCCTTAGACTACAGTTTGGAGACCACTATTCTATTGCAAAAATTATATGTAAAAAGGTTATTATATTTGCATAATATACAGGTGAAACTCTAAAAATTAGAATATCGTGCAAAAGTTCATTTATTTCAGTAATGAAACTTAAAAGGTGAAACTAATATATGAGATAGACTCATTACATGCAAAGCAACATAGTTCAAGCCGTGATTTGTCATAATTGTGATGATTATGGCTTACAGCTCATGAAAACCCCAAATCAACAATCTCAGAAAATTAGAATATTGTGAAAAGGTGCAATATTCTAGGCTCAAAGTGTCCCACTCTAATCAGCTAATTAAGCCATAACACCTGCAAAGGGTTCCTGAGCCTTTAAATGGTCTCTCAGTCTGGTTCAGTAGGAATCACAATGATGGGAAAGACTGCTGACCTGACAGTTGTGCAGAAAACCATCATTGACACCCTCCATAAGAAGGGAAAGCCTCAAAAGGTAATTTCAAAAGAAGTTGGATGTTCCCAAAGCACATTAATAGAAAGTTATTTGAAAGGGAAAAGTGTGGAAGAAAAAGGTGCACAAGCAGCAGGGATGACCGCAGCCTGGAGAGGATTGTCAGGAAAAGGCCATTCAAAAGTGTTGGAGACTTTCACAAGGAGTGGACTGAGGCTGGAGTCAATGCATCAAGAGCCACCACACACAGACGGATCCTGGACATGGGCTTCAAATGTTTTATTCCTCTTGTCAAGCCGCTTGAACAACAAACAACGTCAGAAGCGTCTTACCTGGGCTAAAGAAAAACAGACTTGGTCTGTTGCTCAGTGGTCCAAAGTCCTCTTTTCTGATGAGAGCAACTTTTGCATCTCATTTGGAAACCAAGGACCCAGAGTATGGAGGAAGAATGGAGAGGCACACACTGCAAGATTCTTGAAGTCCAGTGTGAAGTTTCCACAGTCTGTGTTGATTTGGGGAGCCATGTCATCTGCTGTTGTTGGTCCACTGTGCTTCATTAAGTCCAGGGTAAACGCAGCCGTCTACCAGGAGATTTTGGAGCACTTCATGCTTCCTTCCACAGACTAGCTTTATGGGGATGCTGACTTCATTTTCCAGCAGGACTTGGCACCTGCCAACACTGCCAAAAGCACCAAAACCCGGTTCAATGACCGTGGGATTACTGTGCTTGATTGGCCGGCAAACTCGCCTGACCTGAACCCCATAGAGAATCTATGGGGCATTGCCAAGAGAAAGATGAGAGACATGAGACCGAACAATGCAGAAGAGCTGAAGGCCGCTATTGAAGCATCCTGGTCTTCCATAATACCTCAGTAGTGCCACAGGCTGATAGCTTCCATGCCACGCCGCATTGAAGCAGTAATTGCTGCAAAAGGGGCCCAAACCAAGTACTGAGTACATATGCATGCTTATACTTTTCAGAGGTCCGATATTGTTCTATGTATAATCCTTGTTTTATTGATTGCATGTAATATTCTAATTTTCTGAAATTGTGGATTTGGGGTTTTCATGAGCTGTAAGCTATAATCATCACAATTATGACAAATCACGGCTTGAACTATCTTGCTTTGCATGTAATGAGTCTATCTCATATATTAGTTTCGACTTTTAAGTTGCATTACTGAAATAAATGAACTTTTGCACGATATTCTAATTTTTCGAGTTTCACCTGTATTTGCATATGAATGAATCTGCATTTAGACAAGAATACCACCCATATATCACTGATATTATTGCAGGAAAACAATACCCCTAATATAGTAACATCTCTGTTCACCTTCATATATCATCATCTACATAACCATAGTATAAGGAACTATCAACTTATATTTCAGATAGTGTAATATCTCTGTTTCTCTTTGTCAAATATAGGTGTATCTGGTAAAAAGACCGAGCAACCAAACAGAAAATGGCCCTTAAACGCATCAAGATGGCTGAAGGAATACCAAGTGGATATGGAGAAGAAGGATCTTGAGGAGGTCATTGAATATCCTTTTCTCATTCAATACTATCTAAACTGGCGGTATAAGGTATAAATATAAATCTTTTTCCTGAAGTATTACGTTCTCAGAAATGACCATTGCCTTAAATTACAGGCACATTTCGTATTTTGGCAGAACGTTAAAAACACCTCTAGCTCTATATTATTGTAAATCTGGGGAGAATACAATGCACACCACATATACACTATATTGCCAAAAGTATTGGGACACCCCTCCAAATCATTGTATTGAGTTGTTGCAATCACCTTTATGATCACAGGTGTATACAATCAAGCACCTAGGCATACAGACTGCTTCTAAAAACATTTGTGAAAGAATGTGTCACTCTCAGGAGCTCAGTGAATTCAAGAAAGGTACCATGATAGGTTGCCACCTGTGCAATAAGTCCATCCATGAAATTTCCTTGCTACTAAATATTCCACGTTCAACTGTTAGTGGTATTATAACAAAGTGGAAGAAACTGGGAACAACAGCAACTCAACCACAAAGTGGTAGGTCATGTAAAATGTCAATAGCTAAAGACCTCACAACTTTGTGTGGCCTTCAGATTAGCACAACAGTGTGTAGAGAGCTTCATGGAATGGGTTTCCATGGGCGAGCGATTGCATCCAAGCCTTACATCAATAAGTGCAATGCAAAACATCAGATACAGTGGTGTAAAGCATGTCACCACTGGACTCTAGAGCAGTGGAGACGTGTTCTCTGGAGTGACAAATCATACTCTGGCAATCCGATGGACATGTCTGGGTTTGGTGGTTGCCAGGAGAACGGTACTTGTCTGACTGCATTGTGCCAAGTGTAAAGTTTGGTGGGGGGGAATTATGGTGTGGGGTTGTTTTTCAGGAGTTGGGCTTGGCCTTCTAGTGGAAGGAGCTCTTAAGACGTCAGGATACAAAGACATTTTGGACAATTTCATACTCCCAACTGTGTGAACAGTTTAGGGATGGCCCTTTCCTGTTCCAACATAACCAGTGCACAAAGCAAGGTCCATAAAGACATGGATGAGCGAGTTTGGGGTGGAGGAACTTGACTGGCTTGTACAGAGTCCTGACCTCAACCCGATAGAGCACCTTTGGGATGAATTATAGCAGAAACTGTGAGCCAGGCCTTCTCGTCTGACATCAGTACCTGACCTCAAAAATGCGCTTCTGGAAAAATGATCAAACATTCCCATAGACACACTCCTAAACCTTGTGGACAGCCTTCCCAGAAGAGTTGAAGCTGTTATAGCTGCAAAGGGTGGGCCAACCTAATGTTGAACCCTACAGACTAAGACTGGGATAAAGGGGACATTAAAAGGGACAATAAAGATGGAGTTAGGCTTTAATCAACAAGATTTATCAAAAACTGTAGTTCAAAGGACCACCTAAACAGTTAAGTTTATATCCAATGTGGTAAGTCATCCAGCTGCAAAGTGGTTTGTAAGGCTCCATGCATATGCTCCACTCAAGTGGGAGTGGGACTTATTATAATTACATGGGACTGTTATGGTGTATTGATCACCTTAATTTTCACTTAATTTGATCACTTTGTTACATTATATGTTATATTATTTATTTGCTTTGTCATTGTTCATTCATGCTAAGCACCTATATTCACCTGCACGACTAAGAATTATTGGTCGGCTGGGTGTTTACTATATTGTTAATACAGGCGTCAGCCAGGTGTTCATTTTTTGTTTATACTTTATTGTTTTCACCTTGTTTATGTATTTTACACAGGGTTATTTAGCTTTTATACACTTTACACTGATACTGTGTTCATAGCCCAAGAGGTAGGCTCTGTCGGGTGTTTATTTTTCATATTTATTTTTTCACATTTATATATTGACTATTTAGGTTTTGGGCATATGCTAGGTTATAGCGCAGCACTTTTTATTTGTTTACATGTTAGTCCTACTTCCTATGTCAGCACTGTTTATATTAGTAGGAGTGGGGGTGCTTCTCTTATCATGTGGACTAGCAATCTAGTAACTGAGATGCATAGTAAGGTAAAGTAAGTTTTTCCCATATAATGCTTCTTCAGTTAAATATTTAACACAATATCTTAAGGAGCCTTTACTAAGGCAACATTTAGATGTTTGGCTAACATTGCTGCATCTCTGATAAGCAATCTGTTGTGGATAACTTTTCAGAGATGTTTGACAGGTGGTGAAGAGGCATTATGTTATCTCTTCACTGCCTGTTCTAACTCTGTTTGTCATGTCTATAACGTTGCACCACCGCTCTGGGCAGTTGTGGTATGGGACCATTCACTTGAATGATTTGTAGTTGGTGGTGGTACCAGGGGGTATAATTTTTGCTGTGCTTGCAGCATATGTACACCCTGATCCGGCTGCCTTTGCAGCCTAAAGGGGTGGTAAAAACACACCTCATCCTCTTGTTTTTACTGCCCCCCTCCCTCGCAAAAATAGCCAAGCCTTCACTGTAACATTCAGAAGAGCAGGCTTTATAATAGATTTGATCACATATAAAGATTGTTACTATTGTAGTTGGTGCCTGCTATGATAATTTGTGTAATATTGCACAGCTTACAGGTATCATCTCTCTTTTCTTGACAGACCTATGCTGGGAAGCCCAACAACGAAGTTGTAGATTGGTATGCCTTTGGAGCTACATTGTTTGCCATTGCAATTGGCGAACCACCCCTCTGGTTCAAGTCCTCCACTTTATCAACATATGGATTGGGTAATCATTTGGAAGACCACATCAAAAAGGTATATAATTTATATCTGTTCACTGAGTCAACAGATATCGCCACACAACATGAATCACATAGTCATATTAGATTTCAAGAAAGAAAACTAAAGTAGAATTTGCATGGCGGAGCACCTAAGGCTGTCATCTTTGCATGAACAAATGTACATTCTGATATGACAGTGTCACGTACCTGATTGGAGACTGAAATGACGAGGTCGGCCTCACTTGTGTCACTAGCCCTGACCCCACTGGAAGTGGAACAGAGGGTGTCTAGGGACCAGGGGGACAAGAGCGCCAGCAGATGTTGTTTACAGCTCTTGCAGTTGGAGACTTTGGAAGACTGATGAACCTCCGATTCAGGAACAGTAGTGATATGCAGAGCTGGTATGGTAGGTTGCCAGGTGAGCACCAGAGCAAGGCAGGAAGCTGGAATGGGAGACAGGAGCAATGTCATAGGTATAGCCGGGTTCATCAACGGGCAGACAGCGAGGTACCAAATCATAAGCAAGCCAAAGTCAGGAGCAGAGCCAAAGTCAGGAACAAGTATCAAGCAGGAGAGTAATCAAGAGTCAGGTCAGGAACAAGCCGGGTCAGCAACAAGGAAATCACACAGGAACGAGCAGGAAACGGGGAACAGCTGAAGACCAGTCAGCACTCAGCACAGGCAGAGGCACTTTTTAAATAGTCCGTCTGGTGCCAATCTTCAACGTGCATGTGCGCGATCGCACATTTTGTGCGCATGCACACTTCTATTCGCCAATCGTCTCACCGGGATTCCCTTACATTGCCCCCCCCCCCGCTTAGGGGCAACCTCCGGATGCCTACTAAAGCTTGTTTTTCAGGATGAGGATGAAGGTAAGCTCGAACTAATCGTGGAGCATGGACATTAGTGGACGGTTCCCAGGAATTATCCTCTGGACCGTAGCCTTTCCATTTGATGAGGAACTGGGTCTGACCACCCCTCTTTCTACAATCCAGGATAGCCTCCACCTCATATTCTTCATTACCTTCGACCAACAGTGGAGCAGGAGTTTCCGGATCTTGACCCGGAAATAAACTTGGTATTGTTGGTTTTAATAGGGAGACATGGAATACCAGATGGATCTTCATATTCTTTGGTAGCATTCATTCAAAAGTCACAGGGTTAATCCTTCTCTTAATTGTAAATGGTTCCAGGTACCTCGGACCAAGCTTCTTTGAAGGACAGCTCAATTTCAGATTTGTAGTAGATAACCAGACCTTA
Source organism: Staurois parvus (assembly GCF_062004578.1). Lineage (NCBI taxonomy): Eukaryota > Metazoa > Chordata > Amphibia > Anura > Ranidae > Staurois > Staurois parvus. The sequence continues at coordinate 3,998,459 of NW_028317901.1, read as the reverse complement.
TCTCCTGGTTTCAGATTTAGATTGCCCCTCCTTTTTCTGTCAAAAAAAATTTTGTTACTTGCTTGAGCCTCTAAAATAGTTTTTTGTAGCATTTGGCCGTTCCTACTGAGGAAATCCAACCTTTCTTGTACTGCCAGGACAGCGAGTTCTACCGCCATTTCAGGGAGGAAGGAAGGATGATATCCATAGTTGGAGTAAAAAAAAGACTGTTTGGTAGCAGTGTGTATGGAATTGTTGTATGCAAATTCAGCTAATGGAAAGAGAGACACCCAGCCATCCTGTGAATAAGATGAGAAACATCGTAAGTATTGTTCAAGGGTCTGGTTTGTCTTCTCAGTTTGTCCATTTGTTTGCGGATGATACGCAGAAGAAAAGTGAAGTTTAATCTCTAGTGCCTCACACAGAGCTTTCCAGAACTTAGAAGTGAACTGCACTCCCCGATTGGACACGATATTGCAAGGAACACCATGTAATCTCACTATTTCTTTAATAAAAAAAATCATACTCCATGGCTTTTCATGTACTGGCAGAGATTCCAACAGGCCCCAGGTTTTGGCTTTATCAAATTTGTTTCAGAGACATACTGAGCAAGATCTAACATAGTTCTTACAATCCTTCATTAAATTTGGCCACCAGAAGGAACAGGAGACCAAATTTGAGGTCTTGTGGGTCCTAAAGTGACCAGCTAAAGGATGATTATGCCATCTTTTAAGAATGAGAGTTCTGAGTTGTTCTGGTATATAAATCTGTTCTTTCTGAAGATACAGACCATCTCTTAGCTAAAGATGCATTTCCAAGGGGTGTGGATGATCATTAACCACTTCTTTTATTGTGCTACAAGATCTGTTTGTAGGAGTAAAACATTTTTAGATGGCAGGATCGTATCAGGTTCGGATGGTACAATTGGCTCATGAAACATGCGCGAGAGCGCATCGGGCTTGCCGTTCTTTGATCCTGGACGGTATGTCAAGTGAAACACAAAGCGGGAGAAGAACAGTGCCCATCTTGCCTGCCGTGGCCTTAGGCGTAAGTACTCTAGGTTCTTAGGTTCTTGTGATCCGTAAAGATGAGGATAGGATGGGAAGCTCCCTCCAGCAAGTAGTGCCATTTCTCAAGGGCCGCCTTGATGACTAACAGCTCTCTGTCTCCCACGTCATAGTTCCTTTCAGGGGAGCTTAACTTTCTAGAGAAGAAGGCAACAGGGTGAAAGAGGGATTTGAGTCCCTGACATAAGCTAAGGCAGGATCTGGGTGCTTCAGGATAGGAGCAGAGGTGAAAAAGGTCTTTGTTCAAATGCTGCTTGAGCCTCGGGAGTCCACTTGAAAGCAACATGTTGCCTGGTTAACTGCGTAACTGGTGCAATGATACCTGAAAAGTTCTTAATGAATTTCCTATAGAAATTGGCAAATCCCATGAAGCGTTGTACCGCTTTCCTGTCTCTTGGAATGGGCCATTCTACTACAGAGGTCACCTTTTGGGGATCCATAGCAATGCCATTGGGAGTGATCACAAGTCCAAGGAACTGAATAGTCTGTTTCTCGAATTCACACTTTTCAGCTTTGGCATAGAGGTGATGTTGGCGTAATCTACCCAGTTGTCAGGGAGCGAGGAGCCAGACACACAAGGAGGTGCATTTAAAGGTAGGTTTATTTATACAGAAACAAGGCAAGAGTCTATGCAAGTCCGACAGCAACAGCGGATGACTTGGTAGGACAGAAGTTCTCCTGCCGAGGTCTTCTTCCAGGATAATCAAGTCCAGAACCAGCGGGAATCATAGCCAAAGCCGGGGTCAGAAGCCAGGAAGAATGGTCGCCAGAGCCGGGGTCAGAAGCCAGGAGGAATGATCACCAGAGCCGGGGTCAGGAGCCAGGAGGAAGGGTCGCCAGAGCCTGGGTCAGAAGCCAGGAGGAGTCTTTGCCAAAGCCGAGTCGGTATCCAGGAGAGCAATGAGTAAACTGAACAGGAGCTTGCTGCTGTGCTACAGACAGGACACGAATGCAATGGACAGCTACAAACAGCAGACTTAAATGTGATAAGCCGCCACCTCCTGGGAGGAGCCGCAGAGGGCTGAAAGCATAAAGGATCCCACAATGCTTTGCAGACACCTAAGATGGATGCCAGCACATGGAGCAGCACAAGGTCTGAAGAAAGGTAGGACCTTGACACCAGTATCTTCTTTACATGATCCCGGTGTCGTTCAGTTGAGCTGGAAAAGACTAGGATGTCATCCAAATAAACGATGATAAATAGATCAAGATAGTCCTGGAATATATCGTTAACGAAGTGTTGGAATGTTGCTGGGGCATTACAGAGACCAAATGGAATCACCAGGTATTTGAAATGCCCAAAGCGTGTTCAAAAGGCCGTCTTCCATTCATCCCCTTCACGAATTCTGACTAAATTGTATGCACCTCTCAGATCTAATTTTGAAAAGACACATGCCCCTCGTAGCCTTTGGAACAATTCGGGAATCAGGGGAAGAGGATAGCAGTTCTTGACTGTTATCCTATTCAGATCACGATAGTCCACACATGGTCTAAGAGTATGATCTTTCTTTTTGACAAAGAAGATGCCAGCTCCCGCTGGTGATGTAGAGGGCCAAATAAACCCTTTTTCCAGGCTTTCATCTATATAACTCTGGAGGACCTCTAGTTCCAATATGGAGAGGGGTAAATTCGCCCAAAAGGAATTTCAGCACCAGGCAGAAGTTCAATAGGACAATTGTAGGTCTGGTGCGGGGGAAGAGTATTGGCACTCTTCTTGTTGAATACATCCAAGTAGTCATGGTAAGCAGCAGGGACAAGTTTCATCATCTCTGAATCAGGATGGATACTAAGAAGAGGAGTCACTGCGCATGGTTACTTTGGAATGCAATGGTTTTGACAGTATTCGGAAGGGAAGAGGATCTCCCCAGAAAGCCAATCGATGGATGGGTTGTGTGCCCTTAGCCAAGGCATATCAAGGATGACTGGAAACATTGGTGAGGTTATGACATCCAGACAGAAATTCCTGATGTCCCGAGGAGGAGTGGCAGAAAATTGGCATAGTCTCTTGTGTCACTGGGCCAGAACTGATACCAGAGCCATCAGCCAGATGGACTGAAAATCTTTGTGTCTTAGTACGGAGAGGGATATTGTTTTGATTAGCGAAGGTCGAATCCATGAAGCAGCTACAGGCACCAGAGTCTATAATTGCGAGAACAGTAATAGTTCTTTCAGCAAGTTGTAAGTGAAGATGGAAGGAGAGGTGCGTTTGACTCGTTCCTTGGGGGGTGCATCATATGGAACCAGCTAGGAGAAGGCTTATGAGGTCTCACTGGACATGTCAGTACATAGTGACCCGCATCACCACAGTAGAGGCAAAGGTTGGAGTTTTGACGTCGAAGACGTTCAGCAGAGGATAATGGTGGTCTCCAAAAGCTCCTTCTAGGAGAATTACAATGCCCTCTTTTGCTGGGGAGTATGTCTGATGTGACAGCAGTGGGTGAGGAGACAGGAGTCTCCATTTCTGAGCAGATCAAGACACCCCTGCTAGTTCTTTCATCCCGCCTTTCCCGGATCCGTGGATCGATTTGAATGGCAAGGTTAATCAGGTTAGCCTGGTTGGTACCCCAACTCAGGCAAGATCATCTTTCAAGATGTTAGAGAGACCAAGGCGAACTGATGGCGGAGAGCAGACCCATTCCATTGAGTGTCAGAACTCCATATAAGGAACTCAGTGACATATTCCTCTGTAGGCCTTTGGCCTTGCTGTAGCTTGCTAAGCATAGATTCTGCAGTCTGATGACGGAAGTGATCAGCATAAAGTTGTGACATCGCTGAGAAAAAAGTCCATAGAAGTCAGAGCCGGATCATGTTGTTCATGAAGGTGGTGTGCCCAGGATTGGGGTTCATTCTGAAGGAGTGAAATAATGAATCCCACTTTGGTGCTTTGTGATGCAAAGGTTCTTGGTAGCAGAGAAAAATATAGCTCACAGGAGTTACAAAAGGTTCGAAACTTGGTAGTTGGTTTTCCATATGCTCAAGGTTTCTTTGCAAACTCTGCACCATGTAAGACAAGGCAGAGATTGATTGATGTCCCCCATTGCATAGGCCTCCCTTTCAGACTCCATCACTGGCTGACTGGTACTGTCACGTACCTGATTGGAGACTGAAATGACGAGGTCGGCCTCACTTGTGTCACTAGCCCTGACCCCACTGGAAGTGGAACAGAGGATGTCTAGGGACCAGGCCAGCAGATTGTTTGCAGCTCTTGCAGTTGGAGACTTTGGAAGACTGATGAACCTCCGATTCAGGAACAGTAGTGATATGCAGAGCTGGTATGGTAGGTCGCCAGGTGTGCACCAGAGCAAGGCAGGAAGCTGGGATGGGAGACAGGAGCAATGTCATAGGAATAGCCGGGGTCATCAATGGGCGGACAGCGAGGTACCAAATCATAAGCAAGCCAAAGTCAGGAGCAGAGCCGAAGTCAGGAACGAGTATCAATGTCAGGGCAGGGCTGTGGAACGGACAGGTAGGCCTAGTGGCAGGGTAACGCACTGGCTGACGACAACCACCACCAACAGACCGAAGTCCCTCAGGGCGCGGAGTCTAAGTCCCAGGCTGCCCTTCACCAGGGCCCCTGATGGTGGGGATGGACTTGACGCAGCCAGGAACCAGGTCGCGGCCCCCGAGACACCCCAGCTGCGATAATGGCCGCCGCCAATGGCATGTAGCTGGTGAGAATGACAATAGCGTAGTCAGGCAAGCTGGGTCAACAACAACGGGACAAAACAGTACAGAACAGTAGACAGAGAATCACAGGTCACGGGCCGGGTTCAGCAACGGAAGGTCAGATCGAAGGAAAACACAGAGAATGGTCTAGTCACAAGCCGAGTCAAATACCAGAAGAGTCACGAGCATATACACAGAGCTGTAGCAAGACAAAGACACAATACACAAGTGCAAAGAGCATGTGCGGATCACAGGCTTATATGTACTCAGCCACACCCCTCTGGGGGATGGACCTCAGAGACCTGAAGGCATAAAAGCTTCCCACCATGCACAGCATAAATCCAAGATGGATGCCAGCACATGGAGTAACATAACCTCTGGGAAAAGGTAGGACCTTGACAATCAAGCAGGAGAGTAATCAAGAGTCAGGTCAGGAACAAGCTGGGTCAGCAACAAGGGAATCACACAGGAACAAGCAGGAAACGGGGAACAGCTGAAGACCAGTCAGCACTTAGCACAGGCAGAGGCAGCTTTTAAATAGTCCGTCTGGCGCCAATCTTCACCGTGCGCATGCACGAGCATGTGTGTGTGCGCGATCGCACATTTCTGTGCGCATGCGCACTTCTATTCGCCAATCGTCTCACTGGGATTCCCTTACAGACAGAATTATATTCACCCCTTGTTCTTCTAAGAAATGTTATACTTTTATTTAAGTGCTTTTAATTTTTTAAGCAACTTGTTAAAGTATCTCTGTACGAAAAAAAACAATAGTTATGGATGGATTCTGGCAGTATAGTTCACTCTGAGTCTTCATACAATATATATCTTAAAGATCAATAAAAGTTTGTGCTCCTACTTGGGCTCAAGTACTTCTCCCCATAGTAGTAACATGAGAAAACAGAAATGAAACAGTCCCCTGTGCTCAAGAGTGGTATACTAGGATGGAACTGTATCTGGTTCTTCATGAATCCAGTACTAGCAAAGGCTTTGCTGCCCTCTAGGGGTCAGGGAAGAACCCGGAGACAATAGGTATAAAAACAAGGGAAAAGTTGGCACACCAGCCTTGTGCATTACCTAAGATGATAACTTTATCAGATCCAAAGAAGAATATACTCACAAACACTGTGGTAACAAGGCGGATCAAGGAAGAATTGGAGAACAGGAGACCGCTCCTCAAAATGCGTCAGCTATCTGGAGGGTCCTCTCAAAATTGGGAGCTGATCCTATGTATTGGTTGCTTTGAATTTGATACGCCTTTGTTACCACAGTGTTTGTGAGTATATTTCCTCTTTGGAACTAATAAAGTTATCATCTTAGGTAATACACGAGGCTGGTGCGTCCTCTTTTCCCTTGTTTATACAGCACAGTAGTAACACCTCTGACTGCTCATACTTTTATGGCAATATCTCAGACAAATAGTAAGGATAGAGTCATTGAGCTTAAGAGAGCCTTAGTAAAGAGGCTAAGGGTTACATTATAGCTAGGTTTAGGGTTGGGGGTGATTACTGAGTGTTTGGTAATGTTAGCAGGAGGGGTAGTGTTAAGTGTTAGAATTAGGCTAAGTGTAGATTTTTATTCTCAGTGTGAGCTGTGGGATTGCTAAAATGTTTTTCAATTGTCATTTTTTAAATTAAAGCTTAAAGGCTAGTTCACACCAGATGCAGTCCAGTGTGTTTTTTTTCTGCATCAAAAATGCATGCACAGTGTTTTCCATGTATTTCAATGGCCCTAGTTCACACCAATGCAGTCAGTTCCAGTCAGTTTCCGGTGCAGAAAAAAAAAGTAGAACATGCTGCAGTTTTTCTGCACAGAACCATACTGCAACATGGCAAACTGCATCAAAACTGCACTGGAACTGCATGTGGTGTGAATTGTAAGCAAACATTTATATAGAATGAATCCGGAGTGCGTTTTTGTAGTGTGAACTGACCCTAAGGCTAATTTAAGTGCAAAGAGTAGGGGTCATAATAATTGTTAGGTATATGTGATTCATAGAAAGTTTGGGTGTAATGTTTAAGTCAGGACAAGAAGGAGGGGAAATCTCTTTAACAAGAACTCAGAGAAAAAACTTTTTTTAATAACATGTAAAAGTGTTAAAATTTGGCAATGCCCCTATTGCTGTTTGGGCCCTTCTGATCTAGTGAAAACTAACCTCAATTCTTGCATGGACATCACAGGGGCAAGACGTGAGGGCAAATGTACAGTAAGGTGTCAGTGCAATTTCAAATCGTGATTTGCTGGCAGTTATTATAGTACTGTTATGTTTAACTATGACTGGACAGTGTGGGATTGAGTTACTAAAGTTGGAGAATGCAAAATCTGGTGCAACTCTACATATTCACCAATCAGCTTTCAGGTTTTATTGCCAACGCTTAATTGAACAAGCTGACGTTAGAAGCTGATTGGCTGCCATGCACAGTTGTACTAGATTCTGAGTGATCTAGAGGAGAATCAGAGTTACGAATGATTGAGTATAGAGTTTAGACCTTTTTTTTTGCTATCTTTTCAGCTCCTGCTTGAAAAACCTCACCAACGTCTGGGAATGAATGGAGATATTAAAGGTCATCCTTTCTTCAGGGATATCAACTGGGATGACCTAAAGCAACTTAAAGGGGCACCACCAATCATTGCAAAGGTAAGTGTGTAGAGTTTTGTAGGTAGGTATGTACAGGGGCGGACTGACCATTTGGAAACTCGGGCACTGCTCGAGGGAACAGGGTCAGTAGGGGGCCCCATGAGATGCCCCTGGTACCTTTTTCATAGGCTTTTTTGAGTTTGGGCAAGGACACAGGGGCCCCATGATCCCCTATTGCCCGGGGGCCCCATGAGTTGTCAGTCCACCCCTGGGTATGTATATAGAATAACATAAGACAGATATACTGATAAGATAAAGCTAAAACATTAAAAAAATAGATTTAAGATATGATAGAAGTTATATTATAAGATAAGACATTAAATGTAGATGGATAAGATAGAAAGTTGTAGCATGTTGTCTTTGTTTTTTTATACTGATAAGATATCTAAAAAAAATAAAAAACAAAAAAAAATAGATTTAAGATAAGATAGAAGTTATTTTGTAAGATAATAAAAGATATTACTGTACATATAGATGGATACAATAGAAAGTTGTAGCATGTTGTTGTTTTTTATACTGATAAGAGAGCTAATAAAATAAACAAAAAAAAAACAACAAAACAAAACAATTTTTTTTAACAAATTAAAAAAAAACAAAAAGAGATAAAGTTTGGGATAAGATTGATGCTATAGCTAAGAAAAGATAAGATATTACATTTAGTTGGATAAGATAGAAAGTTGTTGTATTTTGTTAGTTTGTTTTGTTTTTTTTTACCATCTGGAAATAAAGGAGTGTGCTTGGCCAGCTATAAGGGGAGGTTGGAGGCTGGATTTTTTAAAATATTTTATTTAAGGCAGAGGTGCCTTACAATCCACAAAGAATAACAGAACAATGGAAAACTAGGAGCAAGAAGTAATCTGAGCATGACTACATTTCGATCATACATACAGCATTGAAACCAGAGATGAAAAGGCTGTTGAGCACAAAGCGGTGACGGTCCTTTATTATAAGAATTAAGCCATACATGAAAAAAGCAAAGGTGGCCATATCCAAATTGAATCAAAACTTACTGTATGCACTGCTTTCCAAACAGACTTCCCTGATTACCTCTATTGGTGGCTCTGCTATTGTGAGAGCCATTTAGAACTTGATGAGAATGCTTAACCTTCATGTATGATTGCTGACAAAAGGGCGGCAAGAAAGGGAGGGATGGGTGAGAGTAGCTACGACTGGAAGGTAGGGAAATTTAATAATCTAAGGTGGATATTGAACGGGAGGTGGGGGGAGACAGAGGGGGTAAGTATAGAAAAGAAAAAAAGTGGGAGGACAGTGTGCTTGACCAGCTGTAAGGGGAGGTTGGAGGCCAGATTTTTTTTTTAACATTTGGATATAAAGGAGTGTGCTTGGCTGGCTTTAAGGGGAGGTTGGAGGCCGCATGTTTTTTATTATTTGGAAATAAATGCCTGTGCTTGACCGGCTATAAGGGGAGGTTGCAAGCTAGATTTTTTTTCCTACCATCTAGAAATAAGGGAGTGTGCTTGGCCAGCTATAAGGATAGATCTGAGGCCGGATTTTTTACTTTTTTAACAATCTAGAAATATTTTTATTTTTTAGCAAAGATAAGCAAAGTGCCACTTCTTTTTACAGGTATGTCTTTTTGCTGTTTAGACCCTTTAGTTAGTGATAGGTTAAAAAAAAAAAGTAAGCAATTAGTTAAAAAAAAAAACAAAATTAGATAGATTTAAAGGTAAGATAGATAGATAGATAGATAGATAGATAGATAGATAGATAGATAGATAGATAGATAGATAAGACAGATATTATAGTATAAGATAAGATATTATAAGATAAGAATATCTATTCTGGTTCATATCACTTAGCCTTCTATCCAATCCATCTAAATGTATAAAAGATAAGAAAAAGATATAGATATATATTGTTATAAAAGAGATGTACTGTATGTTTGACAATTTTTATTTCTTTGCAATAGTATGTTGTCTTTGTTTTTTATTTTATCATCTGAATAAAAAGGACATATTTTAGTAAAAGATGAGGTAATAGGTAAAAGGCTTAAAGCACTGCACAACTTATTCTTTGTTTACTCGTGCCTATTGCCTATAGCTTGACTTCAGTTTTTTGTTAGTTGCTAAGCTTGAAAGTGAGTGAATTTTGTGACCATAAGCACAGAGTATTTTTTATCTATTTTTATAAAACAGATAATTGTTTTACTATTTATATTTGTATGCATTCGTTTGTTGTCTTTGTTTTACCATCTGAAAATACAGGAGTGTGCATGACCAGCCACAAGGTGGAGGTTGGAGGCTGAATTTTTTTTTGTTTTATTTTATTATCTGGAAATAAAGGTGTGTATTTGGTCGGCTATAAGGGGTGGTTGAAGGCCCGGATTTGTTTTTAGTTTGTCTTTTCATCAGGAAATAAAGAAGTGTGCTTGACCTGCTATGGGGGGTTGGTTGAAGACCGGATTTTTTTAACTGGCTTAAAGCGGAGCTCCACCCAAAAGGGGAAGTTCCGCTTTAAGGACTGCTCACCCGCTCCCCATTAAGGATTGGCACCTTTGGGGGGTGGGAGGGGAGCGGGTACCCAAATTTGACAGGTACCCGCTCCCACTTCCAGTACGATCGCCTGGGCAATCGGAAACGGAAGGTGTCCTCCCTCCCTGTAGTCTTTTGGGACATGTGACCGGTCCCAGAAGACTACAGGATCATTTATGAAGTGCAGCGCTACTCGCGCATGAGCAGTGGGTACCCGGCTGTGAAGCCACAAGCTATCACAGCTGGGTGCCCACGCTGAAGATGCCAGCCTCCTGGAATACAGGAAGGCCAGTGAAACGGGCTGCGGAGGGAAACACACCATGGGACCGAGGGACAGGTAAGTGGCTGTTTTTTAAAAGTCAGCAGCTACAGCTTTTGTAGCTGCTGACTTTTATATTTTGACAGGGTGAGTGGAACTCCGCTTTAAGGAGTATGCTTGTCTGGCTATAAGGCTCCATGCACACTGGGTGTTTTAATAACCCTGGTAACGTTAGCTGTGTAAAGTCCCAAAAAAAACATTTGCATTAGCGTTTAGCCGCGTATTGCTGCATTTTTTTCTTTTTTCCTGTAGAAACCCACTAGTTTTAGGATTTTTTTCCAGCCATAAAACACCCCTGCCAAAAAACGCTGATTACAGTCTATGTGTGCATGGACACATAGGATAACACATTGGGGAGTTAACTGGCTATAGAAAAAAATGCCAAAGCCAAAAACAGCAGCTGTAAAAACGTCCAGTGTGCATGAGGACTTAGTGGAGGTTGGACGCTGGATTTTTTTTAGACATTTAGAAATAAAGGAGTGTGCTTGATCAGCTATAAGGGGAGATTGGCCAGCTTTGTTTTTTTTTTTACCATCTAAAAATATTTTCTTTTTTTTTTGCAAACATACGTGTAGTGTCATGAAGTTTTACCGGTACAGTCATGGCCAAAAAAATTGGCACCCCTGCATTTCTGGCAGATAATGCACCACTTCACCCAGAAAACTGTTGCAATTACAAATGTTTAAGCACTCTCATGTTTATTTCTTTTGTTTGTATTGGTATGACACAAAATGGTGGAGAAACAAAAAGCCAAAATTGACACATTCCATTCAAAACTCCAAAAATGGACTGGACACAATTATTGGCACATTCTCAAAATTGTAAGAAACTATTGCTTTCCAAGTTTGTGATGTTCCTGTAATTTGTAATTAAACACACCTGTATGAATTAACAGGTGCTGACAGTATAGAAATACATCGACAATCAGTAAAAATGGGGAAAAAATGACTTTTTGTTCTGTGTCTCTGTGTGGCACATGAAGCATGGAGAAGAGAAGGAGCAGCAAAGAATTGTCTGAGGATTTGAGAATAAAAATGGTGGAAAAGCATGGACAATCTCAAAGTTACAAAACCATCTTCAGAGATCTTAATGTTCCTGTGTCCACTGTGCGAAGCATTGTTAGGAGGTTTAAAACCCACAGCACTGTAGCTTATCTCCCTGGATGTGGACAAAAGAGAAAAACTGATCAATGATTGCAACTTAGTTGTCTAAATGGTGGATAAAGAACCTTGATCAACTTCCAGACAAATGCAAGCTGACTTTCAGGCACAGTGCAAGGTATAGTGCATACCTTGCACTATACATCGCCATCTGAATGAAAATGTATACTATGGTAAGAGACCCAGGAGGACCCCACTGCTGACTCAGACACATAAAAAAGCCATATTGGAGTTTGCCAAAACTTACCTGAGGAAGCCAAAATCCTTTTGGAAGAATGTGCAATGGACAGACAAAACAAAATTACAGCTTTTTGATGAAAACCATCATTCTAATATTTTAAGAAAAAGAAATGAGGACTTGAAAGAAAAGAATGCAGTCCCTAAAGTCAAACATGGTGGAGGTTCACTGATGTTTTGGGGCTGCTTTGCTGCTTTAGGCACTGGATGTCTTGACCGTGTGCATGCATTATGAAAACTACCAAAGAATTCTGGGGTGCAATGTAGGGGCCAGTGTCAGAAAGTTGGGTCTCTGTAAGAGGTCATGGGTCTTACAATAGGACAATGACCCAAAGCACATGTCAAAAAACTCCCAGAAAAGGTTTCAATTGGGAAAAGGAACCCTTCCAATCTGAGAAACCTGGAGCAGTTAGCGAAAGAGTGGTCCACAATTCCAGTAGAAAGGTGTAAGAAACTCATTGATGGTTACAGAAAGCGATTGATTTCACTTATTTTTTCAAGGGGTGTGCTACCAAATATTAAATTGAGGGTAACAATCATTTTGTCCAGTTCATCTTTGGAGTTTTAGGTGGAATGTGTCAGATTTGGCTTTTTGTTTTGTGTCATACCGATACAAACAAAATAAATAAACATGAGAATGCCTAAACATTTGTAATTGCAACAATTTTCTGGGCAAAGTAGAAATGCCAGTGCCAGGAAGAACTAGCCTGGCTGACGACGGCGCTGGACCCCTGGACTGGTAAGTGTCCTTTTGTTAAAAGTCAGCAGCTACAGCATGTATAGCTGCTGAGTTTTAATTATTTTTGGCGAGCCTAGAACTCCTCTTTAAGTTCTCCTTTCCTGTCTTGGGGAAGGGGTGGGTAGAGGTAATGGGTTGAAACCAACCACTTCTTCAGGGTCAGGATCCATTTAAAGTGATGGTGATGTACACCAAAGTCAGGACACCCCCTGATGCAGACAGTCATAGACCAACAGCTTCACACCCATTCAGGACCCTGCAAACATGGATGAACATATTGAGCGCCTTTTAGGCCAAGAATGTTGGATGCCCAATTTTAGGCCTCAGGGAAAGTGAAAATGGAGGGATATAAATCTCAAAAGCAGTTTGATGGAGGTAATGGAGCAATAACGTCTTGGTCCAATAGACCTTTCAGACCCAGTGAAGATCCACAAGATGTTGCAGGGACACTGGAGAGTTAAAAGTCAGAAATCAAAGAGAGGTCAAGGAACTAAACATCAATTTGTAACCTTGAAACACCACCTCTTCCACCTAAGTGTTGGAGATGTAAGGACAGAAGACATCTTTCAGCATTGGATGGAAAAGGTAAGGGCACACTTCATGTCAGGGAGGGCTTCTCTAGATGTGCAGAATGAAAAAATAGTTTTGTTATTTAAATAATTTAGTTTTGCTAAATTTGTTTAATTTGTTTTGTTTATTCGTGTTCAAATTTGATTTCAATTCAACCGAACTGGGAAAATTCGAATCGGCATTCAATTTCAAATTAGATTTCAAATTTATTTTATTTAAAATTTGAATTGAAGACAGTTATGTTCTTTTTATTTTATTCTATTCTATTTTTTTTCTATTTTATTCTATTATTTTTATGCTATTCTCTTATTTTCTATTCTTTCCTGTTATATTCTAATATATTTGGATTTATTCAATTCGAAATTCGAACTTTGGAAGACAGTTATCTTCTTTGTGTTATTCACTTCTATTCTATTGAATTCTATTCTATTGTTTTTTTCTATTCTATTCTTTTCTGTTCTATTCTAATTTAGTCTATTCAAATTCAAATTTATTGTATTAAAATTAGTAAGTTATTTTCTTTCTATTTTACTCTATTATATTGTTTTTTCTATTCTTTTATATTTCTATTTTATTGTTTTATATTGTATTCTATTGTTTTTCTATTTTATTCTTTTCTATTCTATTCAAATTTATTCTATTCGAAATTTGAATATTGGAAGACAGTTATATTCTTTATATTTTATTCTATTTTTATTTTTTCTTCTATTCCATTTTTTATTTTCTATTCTAATCATTCTAGTCTGCTCTTTTATTTTCTATTCTTTTATTTCTCCATCATCCAACACTTTAGCCAAAGTGTTCTGTGCATCTGTTCTGATGTGAGGCTGCTTCACAAAAGCAAGCAACTGGCATTCAGTATTGTATTACACAAGGACAATCTGCTCTGCACAATTCACCATCTGTTGGTCTACTACTGTGTCAGCAAGCAAACGCTGACAAGAGTTAGACCAATAGTCCAGAGCCTGAGCAAATAGTCTAGAATCAATACCAACTGCATAGTAGAACTGAAGATTGCAAACATTGACTGTAACAAGGCACTTATCCCTGATGCCTCTGAATAAAGGAGCATCCTCCACAGGACGGTAGTCACCTTGTTGAGCCGATGGACTACCAGCGGGGAAGAAGCCCTTTTCTATACAAAATTGTCACGAAAACGCATGCCCACAGCTGCTAGCTAACTGGGGCATGGTCCTTGGCTGGGGGTATGAAGGAATGAGGGGGAACTTATTCTGAGCAATAAAGACCAGCTGTGATACACTTTCACAGCCCGCACTACCTCTGGCCACCACTAGAGAGAGACTCCACTCCAATCCAGCTGGTTGATACGAATCTTCCATAAAATCTGGTGTATCTAAGGATTGGGGAGCAGTTCAGCAATTAGCACACCCAAAAAGGATGGCGGAGCCCAGCCGTGATCCGGGTGGAGGTGACCCCCCCAGGGACACCTAGTATCGGTCCTGTTACTATGCCAGTGGAGGACCTGGGAAAGGTCCTAAAGCAGGTGAAAACTATGCGGCTTACAGGGGGAGAGTTACATCTCATATCAGAAGGCTTGGGAGACAGGAGGAGAAGCTGAAGCAAATGAAGATGGAGTTTAAGCGTTTTAAGGCTGCCTATGACCGTGTATGGAGCACAAAACATCAGGCCATGCGGCTAAAGCTGGAGGAAATGGAGTGGGCTGTCCGGGTGCAAGGAGACCTCGTGGCCACGCTCAAGGCAGTGAGCGGCGCCCTCAGAGAGCGGTATGTCAATGAGGAGCGATTTAAACTTGCCCGGGAAAAGTCTTTTGCATCTGGGAGAGGCCGGGCGGAGATCCTGTCATCAAAGAATTCCTCCGATCATGCAGCAGCAGCCCCAGCAGCAGGGTGTCAGCGTGCAGAGGAAGCCATGGAGGCCGTGACGGTGGAAGAGGAGCAGGGATCTATCCCTCCCCAGCAGCTGGTGCGGGATTGGGCTTCAGAGGTGCCGAGTGAAGCTACAGAGGGAGTGATGGAGTTCATTGAGGAACTGGAGTCCCCCTTACAGGGGAGACAGTTCGCGTTTTCCTCAGCAGACACTGACCCGGAGGATGATGTGGTTCCCAAACTGGTGAGACCAAGGAGGAGGGAGAGAGCTGCCTTTGTTCTGCTGGAGCGTTTGCCCAGTGAGATAGAGAAGGCAGCCGGCTTGAGGGTGGTGAGCGGTGCGACAGTGAAGCTGCAGGGAGCACCGGGGACTGTAAGTAAGGCTATGGACGGTTCTGTCATGTCTGCTAGTAATGCTGTGCCTATTGTGGTATTAGATGACCCGGATCCCATATGTGTGCCTGGCTCAGCTGCATCCATGGCTGTGTCTGCTCCAAGTCTTTGCTCTGACAGTGTTTCCATCCCTGCTGACGCTGCTGTTCCCACCCATGTTCCCACCTCTGCTGCGGTCATGGCTCCCGGTGGTGTTCCCGCACGTTTCCCCCTCTGCTATGGCGGCTCCTGTCTCAGTACCCGCTTCTGCTGCAGTCATGGCTCCCGGTGGTGTTCCCACACATGTTTCCGCCTCTGCTATGGCGGCTCCCGTCTCAGTACCTACCCCTGCTGCAGTCACGGCTCCCGGTGGTCTTCCCACCCATGTTTCCACCTCTGCTGCAGTCACGGCTCCCGGTGGTGTTCCCGCACATGTTTTGCCGCTGCTATGGCGGCTCCTGTCTCAGTACCCTCCTCTGCTGCAGTCATGGCTCCCACTGGTGTTCCCGCACATGTTTCCGCCTCTGCTGTGGCGGCTCCCGTCTCAGTACCCACCCCTGCTGCAGTCATGGCTCCCAGTGGTGTTCCCGCCCATGTTTCCGCCTCTGCTGCAGTCATGGCTCCCGTCTTAGTACCCGCCCATGTTGTCGCCTCAGCCCCAGTTACGGCTCTTGCCAGTGTTCACGCCCATGTTCCCGTCTCTACAACGGTGCAGGCTGCAGTCTGTGTACTCACCCCTGATCCCGCCTCTGCTCCGGTCTCAGCTGCCGTTGCTAGTCCTGCCCCTACCCCCGTCCAGGCTCCTGCTTCTGCACCCGCCCGTGATCCCGCCCCTAGTCCCGCCTCTGCACCCGTCCCAGCTCACGGCTCAGCTGATCCTTCTGTCACTGCACCTGTCACAGCTCCCAAGCCAGTGTTAAGTTACTCTGCAGCCGTGAGAGGTGGGCAGAGTGCAGTGAGGTCCTCATAAGTACAGATTGGGGAGGCAGGCTCTGTGATAAAAAGAAGGAATGTGGTACAAATAAAGTGGGAGGGTGGGAGTCCCCCTCTCACTAGAAGGGAGGTTATAGATCGCATACTAGACATGGGCTTCTCTGCAATGGACATATTCGCTTTTATTGCACCCATTGGCACAGGAGAATATGATGTTTGTGAGGCCAGAGAGCCTTGATCTGTTCTGGCAGAGATATGAGGGGGGGGTGGAAGGATACCCCCAGGTGGGAGGGTCTGATGCCTAAAGTGGTTTCCAGGCAGACAGTAATAAAAAGTATCACAATACTCGTCAGGAACGAGTCCATACCAGCGGCAGATCTGGTAGTGTGGTTGAGTTGTTTTGGGGAAGCGCTGAGTCCCCTGAGAAAACAGCTTGACAACAGGGGTATATGGACGGGGGATGGACAGTGGCGGTGAAGCTGCGAGTGCTGTGTAACACAGTAAGTCATATCCCATCATCAGCCTTCATTGGTAACGATAGACTGGTTATTTTTTATGCCGGTCAGCCTAGAGTATGCCACAGATGTGGAAGCAAAGGGCATTTTGCCTCTGGGTGCAGTGTTCTGGAATGTTCATTATGCCAAGAGATTGGCCATGTGGCCAAAGACTGCAATCAGATTAGATGTAACCTGTGTCAGGAGCTGGGTCACTCTTATAGCAACTGCCCAGAGGCTCTGCATAATTTATCAGGGGTGATGAAAGAGCTGGCTAGAATGGAGGCTGAGGAGGCTAAGGAAGTAGAAGCAGGTCAGGCTTCTGTTGAACCAGCAGTTGGTGCTGGGCCAGCTCCAGGGGCACCCAGTGCGTCCCCCAATGTGTCTGTCATTCCCCCTGTTGTTAGTAATCCCCGTTTCTTTTTCTTCCTAGGTGTCATCTGCCCCCCCTCATGTGTCTCTCTCCTCCGGTCAATCAAAAATCAAGGAGGCTGCTAAGGGAGCAGGAGTTGTGGGGCCCTTAGGGTCTCCCTCCCCAGTTTTGCTCCCTCGCCGCCATAGGGATCAGGTGGAGGGGGAGGGGGTGTCGGGTGGTAAGCAAGAGCATTCAGGCTCAGGTCCAGGGGTTGAGGGGTTGAGGGGTCAGGGGTGGAGAAAAAGGGGGATGGGTTGTCTGTAGTGGGGAAGGGAGGTAGGAATAGGCCTTTGATTTCCCCTGCATCATTTCTGTCCTCCTTAGATGTGGAGGAGGTGCCTTTGACCAACAGGTTTGGGACTCTGTAGGGGGAGGATGGGGACATAGACGAGTTCCTATCCCTGATGGAGGATGAGGATGCTGGGGGTTCCCTAAAGAGGTCCAGGCCCCCGGGAAAGGGTGGGAAAACAAAGGTTAAGAAATGGTCATCTCAAGTATCCTAATGGCAGTTCCTTGCTGTCAAAGTGATCTTGCTGTCAAAGGGTAAGGACAGGGTAAGGACAGTGATCTTGCTGTCAAAGGGTAAGGACTCTACGATGATTGAGAATTGGCGCCCCATTAGCCTGCTCAATGTCGATAGAAAGATCCTGGCCAAGATCCTTTTCTGGCGCTTGTCGTCAGTGGCAGATGGCTTACTTTCACAGCAGCAGCACTGTTCGGTCCAAGGCAGGAGTACCTTTTCAGCAGTGTTAGCTGTCCAGGAGGCTCTGGAGCGATGCAAGGCTGACTGTTGTGGGAAGTACTTGCTGGCGTTGGATCAAGCTAAGGCTTTTGATCGGGTTGACCACAAGTACCTCTGGCATCTCCTTGACAGGTACGGCCTGGAGGGGAGATTCATTGGTTGGTTGTAGACATTGTACAAAGGGGCTGAGAGCTTCATGTTGGTCAATGGTTGGGCGGCCCTTTGAGGTCGGCTCAGGGGTGCGCCAGGGGTGTCCGCTGAGCCGTTTGCTCTATGCCTTTGCCATCAACCCCTTCGTCAGGAGGCTAGATGGCGGGGTGTTGGGCGAGGTGCCGGTGGGCACTACTGGTGAGCTGCCTTTGAGGGTCGTGGCCTATGCTGATGATGTGTCGGTCTTCATCTCTGGGACTGGTGAGGCGCAGGAGGTGGTCTCGGTGATGGAGCAGTATGCGGAGGCATCTGGCTCCAAGATTAATCATGATAAATGTGAAGTTTTCTGGATGGGTAGGGAGGGTGAGGGCTTCGTACTTCCGGATGCCTTCCCAGAGCCCCGTCAGAAGATCAAAGTGTTTGGCATCTAATTTGGACCTGACGATTACAGTAAAGCAAATTGGGAAGCCAGGTTGTCAGATGCTGATGTCAAAGTGAGATGCTGGAAGGGATGGCGGTTGTCCCTAAGGGAAAGGGTTGACCTAATTAAAACTTACTTGGTCCCCATTTTTTGTACGTCAGTTTTGTCTGTCTCTTGCCAGAGTCTCTCTATACGAGAGTTTACAGTTGTTTCTTCCAGCTGTTATGGGGAAACAGACTGAACCTTGTAAAGCGGGATGTGATGTACCGATCCAGGCTGGAGGGTGGCCTAGGTATGGTCAACCCAATTGTTTTCTTCTCTTTGATGTTTATAAAACATAATATTGGTAGTATGGTAAAAGAGAACCCACCTGCATGGGTAGGCCTTTTTCAAATTTGGTTTAGACCTTTTCTGGGCTGCTGGGAGAGAGGCGGGCCAGTGAGAAGCTTGCAGGTCAAGCATGGTAAGCTCCCAGCTTATGTCGCCCCGTACTTGAGGATTCTTAGGCGGTAGTGTGTGACTGCGGAGGAGGTCAGGTCGCTCCCTGGGAGACTCCTGAGGGAAAGGATCGTGGCCTCTGCGTTTCATGCACCGCTGGCCTTGAAGGATTGCCCAGGCCATATTATGAGGGAGGGATTACGTTTATTAAATATGGAGAGGATTCCCTTGAAATTTAGGGACCAGGCCTGGCTTGCATTCCACGGCAGGCTCTACGTGAGGGGAAATCTGAAGTACCGTCCTTTGGATGACCGTGGTTGTCCGAGGACAGAGTGTGGGGGTGCAGTGGAAAGTATGGACCACTTCTTACTTCGATGACCTTTCAATGTAGAGGTGTATAAAGAGGTGGGGAGGGCTCTGGGCATCCCCTTCCTATACTGCATGTCTTATGCAGAGTGGGTGTATGGGGCATTAGAAAGTCATACTGGTTTTGATTTGGACACACTGTTTCTAGTCTGTCTAGGTATCCGGTACTACACCTGGAATGCAAGGTGTCAGGTCTCCTTGTGGCAGAAGGTCCTTCCTGTTCAGGTGGTGGTGTGTGACATCCTTGGTGAGGTTTGGAAAATTTGGGGTCTTGAGAAAGACAGGCTGCGGTGAAGAGTCTGGATAAAGGCGTGGAGGAATATCAGGCCTGTAGCGGCAGTCTGTTGATCTCTTGGTGTGGTTGAAGGTTTCTTTTTGAGAATGGTCATGGATACCTGAAGGTCTAGGTTTCTTAGCCTTTGTTGGGTAGTATACTAAGTTTTCTAGTTTTGTTAAAGCCGTATAGGCGAATAATTTAACGTGCGTGATGTTTCCCCTCATAAGGGATATGTTATTTATGTATGCTGGTAGGCCATAAAGGCCTTTGCACTTAAGTGTGGTTCCCCCTGCAAGGGGTTTAAAGTTGTGCCATGGTAGACATATATATATATACATAGGTAAAATGTAAGGCCGTTAAGGCCTCTTTTTGCTGTTTTTTACTGTTTTTGTTTTGCTTTCTTAAAATAGTAAGCCATGGAAACTGGATTTATAAGCAAAACTGCCCTCTGTAGGGTACAAATTACATGTCTGGGTGTTATGGTCATAAAGGCCAGGTCCTTTTCTGTTATTGTTGGTATTATGTCCTGGAGATGTATCCAGTTTTTTCTTTGTTTATTTCCGGGAGGAAGTTTATGTTATGTTATTTATTTTTTTATACTTTTGTAAAAAAAATGTTTGCTGGTTGCAAGATCTATTTTTAAATAAAAATATTTCCAGCTATCCTACAAGCTAGAAGCCCGGTGTTAATCACTCTTCCTACTGTACATCCCCCCCCCCCCCCCCCACGCACACACACCAGACACACACAAATAGTAGCTTGCCACAACCAAAACAGTTTTTCGTAGACTGGTCTGCTAAGCCACCACACACACAGATCTCCATCTGGCAGATCTGCTAGTTTACAATCCGCATGTGATCTGTGAACACACAGTGCAAGTGCATACAGATTGGCAATGAACTTAGACTGAGCACGTAGACACTAAAATGCAACAATCTCTTCAGGGATATGACCCCGAGCTTAGTACATAGACGTCACATGTTAATTTTATACTTTAGTATCCCAAAAGTGGGCAGTGCATAAAATATTTACAAAGAAAAAAGAATTACAAAAAATACAGAAATTACTTACACAATTGGCTGTTCACTATGAAAATAAAAGGGATAAAAACAGAAATAAAACTTTTACCAAGATTTATCCTGTGACTAGAGCAAGTCAGAAGAAAGTCTGTGATTCACCAGTCAAATGGAACCGACTATGTATGAATCACACTGTGCATATCTCAGGGTCCACAATTTATTGAAATATGGATGTGGGCTGGACTTTAGCCCTTGACCAATCAACCCTGGGGGATATTCCCATCCCAGCCCACAGGATTTTTGTCTGTTCTGAAGTGACCAGTCTCAAATGGGCCAGAAATGGTTCAGATCACTGGGTCGAGGATAGGATTTCCAATGCCAGCACATCAGTCCGATTGGACAGTAACAATCACTGTTCAGCTGTCGCAATCAGGGGCCATATAACCATTTTGTGTGTTTCTCCGGGATTCTACATAGGCTATAAATACAAGTTTACATGTATATGTATCCTAAAATGTATCCAATCAGAAGGAATTATCTTTATCTCTCTGCAACTAATACAGTATTTGACCTTTTATGACAGATGAAATAGGTTCCTCTGATCTGTTGGCCCTCCCTGGCCCCCTATCCCAGAGGCCCTTGTGGCCCATCTACTCCCAAAGGCCCCTCTGGCTCCCCTACCTCAAATGGACCCTCTACTGCAAAACGCCCTGGCTCTCCTACCCCGAAAGGCACCTCTGGCTCCCCTATCACAAAAGCCCCTGTGGCCCCACTACTCCAAAAGGCCCCTCTGGCTCCCCGATCCTCAAAAGTCCCTGTGGCTTCTCTATCCCAAAAGGCACCTCTGACCACCCATCCCAAAAGGTCCCTCTGGCCCCCCCACCCCAAAAGACTCCTCTCAGAATAATATAATTAATGCTGCTACAAATTGCAGCTTCCTGTTCTTTGCAGACAATAGGCAGCATTAAGTTCTCGTTCTCAACAAGTTGTCTCCTGAGGTCTTCTATCTCCTGAAGAAGGTGCTGATACCATCTGTGACAGCAACTGCAGGTCTGCAGTGTGAACAGAGACATTTGGGGAGGGAGTTGCAGGTGGAGACCTCAGGCTATGACCAAAGCCTGCACAAATTATATTATGGTTCATAACTTACCCTGGACACATATAACATTCTATCCACGAGTAGATTAATACGCAGAATCTTCTGCTGAACAGTTAGATATGAAATATGAAATGTCTGCTTGAATGGTTATGGAGATATAATTTTCTGCTCTCCTGTATATGCCAGATAGGGGGTGTGATATACCGGGAGACTTGTCTTAAAGTCAGCTGTCCGAATATGGGCTCCATGTTTATGTAATTATGTCCTATTTGAGGATATAAACTTATATGAAAAAGTGAGTTTTTAAATGTAAGTCTGTTTTTACGACTCCCTGGAATGCCTATGAGCTCAGTGTACGACTTGGTTTATGGCTTTACGAGTCCTCTCTAGCAAGAGTCTGGCAGACATCAGGGCACCTAGCTAGTGAGGTTTATAGCCATGATGCCCTCCCAATGAGTTTGCTGCCTGTGATCTTTGCGAACACACACCAAACACATTCCTGAGGGAGGGGGGAAATCGGAGGAGGGAGACTGATTTGGGGAGAGTTACAAAATGGAGGGGTTTGGAGTAAAATGGATGACCGCGTCCATCTCTGTGTGCATGAGTGCTACAAAGTGCAGTGTCAGTATTATTTTTCGGATAACTGCCACCTTTGATACATTGTACACAAAACTGCAGTGTTAGCAAGATTTGGCCTGATCTCTGCTAGCACTAGCAGGAAGATTTTATTTTTAGTCCGCAAACAGTACCTGAGAGCCAAGAGGTCTTTTTCCTATAGTCGCACTAGGTAACTGTAAAATTAGTGCCCAATTTGTCCCAAAAAAATACACTAGTGAAGAGGCTTACAGGATTCTGAGCATGACAGATAAGAGTAAAGGGAAAGCCTTGCTCTCAGAATCAGGCTCAGAATATGAGCCCGTAGAACCCATAGAAAACAGCGGTACCCCAACAAGTAGCTCAGACTATGGAAAAGTCCCTGCTAAGATCAGGCATACCAGGACCCCAGGTTGGTGAAGTGCTAGAAACACATAATTATGCTCATATGCGGGAGGGTACAACTACTAGTGCTTCACTACCTTTTGGTGGACTAGCAAACACCAGTGGCTTAGTACATCCAGGAGTTTTAGGCACCAGTACTGTAGTATCTCATGTCGAAGTGGCAAGCACCAGAAGTGCAATACAAGCTGGTGTGGTGGCTAGCACTCATAATGGTATGCAACCACAGCCACCAAGAATTCGAGCACAGGCCTTTAGAGCCATAGTAGCCTTCCAGAGGTGTGTGGTGGCTAGCACTCATAACGGTATGCAACCACAGCCACCAAGAATTCAAGCACAGGCCTTTAGAGCCATAGTAGCCTTCCAGAGGTGCTTGCATACCCTAATTGGCTGCCCCAGATTCAGAAGCACCCATTATCCCCTCATTCACAGCCCAGCCTGGGGTTTAGGTGAAAACAAAGAAATTAACAATGCCCCTTGATTTTTGTTTAGCTGTTTTTCACCGAAGACCTCTACAATTTGAATGTGGATGAAAGCAATCGTTATGCCCAACAATACATTGCCGCCAACCAATATTTAAACCTTGACAGGCCATTCTAGTGCAAATCCATCACGGTTTCCAAATGTGACACTTTTTTGGGCCTAACCCTTAACCTGGGCATTACAGAAAAGATGAATGGTGGTCATATTTGTCCACAGACCCAATTCATATGCCCATGGTCTCTGTTGCAATGGCCAGGAAAAGATGAGACAATAATGCATTTTATGCATTTCAACAATTCCCTCTGTCGTTCTCAGGGTGACCCTATGACTGGCTCTACAAAATTCGTCCCCTCATAAACTACCTCTCAGAAAAATGTGTAGATGTGTATAAGCCCCCAAAAAACATCTGCATAGATGGGTCCCACATATACTTTACTGACAGGCTTAAAATAAAGCAATATCTCCCTAGCATGCGTGCCAGATAGGGGGTCAAACTGTATAAGCTGGAATGTTCACTCCTTGCTGCCCTCAACGGTCCGGGGTGCTTCAAATGCACTGGATATAAAGAAAACAGAGGGTGCACCGACCTAGTGCATTACTGTAAAAAACATTTATTGAGGTAATAAAAATAGGTATCGTACTCACAAATTACATAAATGTCAAAGGCACATCATAAAGAACAGCTCTGTCCAATTCACACTACGTGGCCATCCACAATGGGAACCCTGGACTTCCAACAGGCTAACGCGTTTCGATAACTTGCCTCTTCCTCAGAGCTCAAATTTTATGCAAGTGTGTTTAGACATTTGTTTAATCTAGGGTTTGGCTGATGTGGCACCATGCAACCTAATTGCAGGGGCTTCCCCCAACAGCTCTTTAACCCCTGACTTAGAAAGGGATAGAAAGCCTGCTTGCGCAATGAAGAGCTACTCACAGTGAAGAAGGACAAATGGGATGTATTCATTCTGTTAAATTCACATGGCATCTGGTATCGTTAAAATGTCTCTCTGTGTTCATGACTATAATCTCTATATGGGAGGCGTAGACTTCAATAACCAAATGATGAACAGTATTTAGTGCCCCACAGAGTTAGCTGCTGGTATAAAAAAGTGTCTATATATTTGTTTTTTCAATTGGCTATATATAATGCTTTTGTAATTTACAAAGCAACTGGAAGAACTGTGTCAGGAATGGACTGGCCAGCAATAGTGGGACTCATCTGCCTTATGAGCTGCAGTACCAGGGCTGGCCAGCGGGTGCTCCCAGCAATCAGAGACTCAACCTTGCAGCCAGTCAAACACCTGGAACTAATTATACTGGTGTATTTAAGGGACATTCAGACCTGCAGACTCTGCCTTGGTGTTGTGTTTTTCCTGGGCCCTGTATCTTGTTCCTGCATCCTGCTCCTGTCTTGTTGCTGACCCGGCTTGATTCTGACCTCTGCTGACTTCTCCTGTTCTGATCCCTGGCTTGTGACCCTGACCATTCTCTGCCTGACCCCCTGTACCTACCTGCCTGTTAGTTGCTGTACCCTGCTCGTGACCTGACTATTCTCCGCTTGCTCCCCCTGTACCTACCTGCCCGATTGATATTGACCCGGCCTGCCTGACGACGCTTGCACTGTATGTACTGTTATCTGTGGGTGGTTTGGTTTGGTTCGTTTGCACTGTGTTATGTTTTAGTATTGCACTGCGTTTGTTTGTATTGTTAGTGTTAATAAATTGTTTATAACTTATCTGAAGTCTGCGTTTCCCTGCGTCAGTCACACACCTCTGGTCATACCCGGGAGTCCTGACATTACACCAAGTCCAATCCTGACCAGAAGTGGCTGCACAGGGAAGCCATCTTGGTTTGTTGATGGGAAGGATGGATCTGGATGAGGTTGCGTATTTATATCTGCTAGTGTTTGATGACAGGGAGTATGCTTATCAAACTCTGAAGGAGTATCCCCGGGATGAACTGCTAGAATGTATACGGCTCGCTCATGTTCTAGTAGATCAGGGCACAGAGTTCTCTGAGGTGCAGCCATTGATTGAGGTTTGTGCTGAGTTGGTTTCATCTGGTACCCCCGAATGCAGGGATGAATTTTTGCCACCATTTAGTGCAGACCAGGTAGAGTCCCTGGTATGGTTATTAGAGGATGATGTGGGTTACTTTCTGGAGCGTTATTCCACATGTTCACCACAGGTACTAAGAGATTGTATAAACGCAGTGCAGTCTTTGGTCAGACAGGCTTTGTGTAAGCTCAGCTTTGTTCAACCCATACTGCAGACATGGACAGATTTGTTACACCCAGCCTCAGTCAGCTTACAAAGACCCAGTCCTGCTTCTAATCTATTTCCTCAAAGCTCTACTCCTGTATTCCCAACAGCTCCTCCAGTTACAGCCCAGTATACTTGGCTATCTACCGCATGTCAGTACCCTGTTCCCACTCGCTGCACCTATCCTGCCTTTAACCCTGTAAAGAAGCCCTCTGTAGCGACTGTTCCTTCCCCTGTTCCATCCTCCAGCTCTTCTCTGTCTCCAGCTGCTCCATTCATTTGCAGACCTGCGTTTACTTGCAGTGCCCCAGTAGTTAAAACCAGAAAAAAGCGAAAATTCTTTCCAACCAGTACCATCCTGCCAGTATCCAAACCGGTGAGCCTACCGGCTGAGAACCTGCCTTCCGTGGTTCAGCCTGATGCCTCTACTCAGCCTGATGCCTCTACTCAGCCTGAAGCCTCTACTCAGCCTGAAGCCTCTACTCAGCCTGAAGCCTCTACTCAGCCTGAAGCCTCTACTCAGCCTGAAGCCTCTACTCAGCCTGATGCCTCTACTCAGCCTGATGCCTCTACTCAGCCTGATGCCTCTACTCAGCCTGAAGCCTCTACTCAGCCTGAAGCCTCTACTCAGCCGGATGCTTCTACCCAGCATAATGAACTGATCCTGCCTGATGATCCTATTAGGCCAGTTGACTCGATGCCCGCTGTTGATCCAGATGATCCAGTACCTGATCCGGTGCCCGCTGTCGTGCCAATTGACTCAGAGCCCGCTGTCGTACCTGGTGACTCGGTGCCCACTGCCTTGCCAGATGACGCGGTGCCTGCTGGCGAGCCAAATGACCTGATGCCTGGTGACCCAGTGCCCGCTGTCATACCTGGTGACCCGATGCCCGCTGTCGAGCCAGACGATCCAATGCCAGACGACTCGGTGCCCGCAGTCTTGCCAGACGACTCGGTGCCCGCTGTTCCGCCAGACGACTCGGTGCCCGCAGTCTTGCCAGACGACTCGGTGCCCGCAGTCTTGCCAGACGACTCGGTGCCCGCAGTCTTGCCAGACGACTCGGTGCCCGCAGTCTTGCCAGACGACTCGGTGCCCGCAGTCTTGCCAGATGACTCGGTGCCCGCAGTCTTGCCAGATGACTCGGTGCCCGCTGTTCCGCCAGTTGACTCGATGCCCGCTGTTCCACCAGACGACTCGGTGCCCGCAGTCTTACCAGACGACTCGGTGCCCGCAGTCTTGCCAGACGACTCGGTGCCCGCAGTCTTGCCAGACGACTCGGTGCCCGCAGTCTTGCCAGACGACTCGGTGCCCGCAGTCTTGCCAGACGACTCGGTGCCCGCAGTTCCGCCAGTTGACTCGATGCCCGCTGTTCCGCCAGTTGACTCGGTGCCCGCAGTCTTGCCAGACGACTCGGTGCCCGCAGTCTTGCCAGACGACTCGGTGCCCGCAGTCTTGCCAGACGACTCGGTGCCCGCAGTCTTGCCAGACGACTCGGTGCCCGCAGTCTTGCCAGACGACTCGGTGCCCGCAGTCTTGCCAGACGACTCGGTGCCCGCAGTCTTGCCAGACGACTCGGTGCCCGCAGTTCCGCCAGTTGACTCGATGCCCGCTGTTCCGCCAGTTGACTCGGTGCCCGCAGTCTTGCCAGACAACTCGGTGCCCGCAGTCTTGCCAGACGACTCGGTGCCCACTGTCGTGCCTGGTGACTCGGTGCCCGCCGCTCCGCCTGGGGGCCCGAGACCTGTCGCTCCGCCTGGGGGTCCGGCGCCCGCCGCTCCGCCTGGGGGTCCGGCGCCCGCCGCTCCGCCTGGGGGTCTGAGACCTGCCGCTCCGCCTGGGGGCCTGAGACCTGTCGCTCCGCCTGGGGGCCTGAGACCTGTCGCTCCGCCTGGGAGCCTGAGACCTGTCGCTCCGCCTGGGGGCCTGAGACCTGTCGCTCCGCCTGGGGGCCTGAGACCTGTCGCTCCGCCTGGGGGCCTGAGACCTGTCGCTCCGCCTGGGGGCCTGAGACCTGTCGCTCCGCCTGGGGGCCTGAGACCTGTCGCTCCGCCTGGGGGCCTGAGACCTGTCGCTCCGCCTGGGGGCCTGAGACCTGTCGCTCCGCCTGGGGGCCTGAGACCTGTCGCTCCGCCTGGGGGCCTGAGACCTGTCGCTCCGCCTGGGGGTCCGGCGCCCGCTGCTCCGTGTGGGGGCCCGAGACCTGTCGCTCTGCCTGGGGGTCCGGTGCCCGCCGCTCCGCCTTGGGGCCTGAGACCTGTCGCTCCGCCTGGGGGTCCGGCGCCCGCTGCTCCGCCTGGGGCCCGAGACCTGTCGCTCCGCCTGGGGGTCCGAGACCTGTCGCTCCGCCTGGGGGTCCGGCGCCCGCCGCTCCGCCTGGGGGCCGAGACCTGTCGCTCCGCCTGGGGGTCCGGCGCCCGCCGCTCCGCCTGGGGGCCCGAGACCTGTCGCTCCGCCTGGGGGTCCGGCGCCCGCCGCTCCGCCTGGGGGCCCGAGACCTGTCGCCCCCGCCTGGGGGCCCGATGCCTGTCGCCCCTCCTGGGGGCCCGATGCCTGTCGCCCCTCCTGGGGGCCCGATGCCTGTCGCCCCACCTGGGGGCCCGATGCCTGTCGCCCCACCTGGGGGCCCGATGCCTGTCGCCCCTCCTGGGGGCCCGATGCCTGTCGCCCCTCCTGGGGGCCCGATGCCTGTCGCCCCTCCTGGGGGCCCGATGCCTGTCGCCCCTCCTGGGGGCCCGGCGCCCGCCGCTCCGCTTGGGGGCCCGATGCCTGTCGCCCCTCCTGGGGGCCCGGCGCCCGCCGCTCCGCTTGGGGGCCCGATGCCTGTCGCCCCTCCTGGGGGCCCGGCACCCGCCGCTCCACTTGGGGGCCCGATGCCTGTCGACCCGCCGGGGGGCCCAGTGCCTGTCGCCCCGCCTGGGGGCCCGATGCCTGTTGCCCCGCCTGGGGGCCCGGTGCCTGCTGCTTCACCTGGTAATCCGATGTGCCTCTGCCCGGAGTCCAGCCCGATGTGCCTCTGCCCGGAGTCCAGCCCGATGTGCCTCTGCCCGGAGTCCAGCCCGATGTGCCTCTGCCCGGAGTCCAGCCCGATGTGCCTCTGCCCGGAGTCCAGCCCGATGTGCCTCTGCCCGGAGTCCAGCCCGATGTGCCTCTGCCCAGAGTCCAGCCCGATGTGCCTCTGCCCGGAGTCCAGCCCGATGTGCCTCTGCCCGGAGTCCAGCCCGGTGTGCCAGTCTTTGATATCCCGCCAGTTACCAGACCCGGGCGGTGGAACTTTTTGCCCAGCTAGGACTGTTTGGAGCGTCCTGAGGCCGCTCCTTGAGGGGGGGTACTGTCAGGAATGGACTGGCCAGCAATAGTGGGACTCATCTGCCTTATGAGCTGCAGTACCAGGGCTGGCCAGCGGGTGCTCCCAGCAATCAGAGACTCAACCTTGCAGCCAGTCAAACACCTGGAACTAATTATACTGGTGTATTTAAGGGACATTCAGACCTGCAGACTCTGCCTTGGTGTTGTGTTTTTCCTGGGCCCTGTATCTTGTTCCTGCATCCTGCTCCTGTTCCTGTCTTGTTGCTGACCCGGCTTGATTCTGACCTCTGCTGACTTCTCCTGTTCTGATCCCTGGCTTGTGACCCCGACCATTCTCTGCCTGACCCCCTGTACCTACCTGCCTGTTACTTGCTGTACCCTGCTCGTGACCTGACTATTCTCCGCTTGCTCCCCCTGTACCTACCTGCCCGATTGATATTGACCCGGCCTGCCTGACGACGCTTGCACTGTATGTACTGTTATCTGTGGGTGGTTTGGTTTGGTTCGTTTGCACTGTGTTATGTTTTAGTATTGCACTGCGTTTATGTTTGTATTGTTAGTGTTAATAAATTGTTTATAACTTATCTGAAGTCTGCATTTCCCTGCGTCAGTCACACACCTCTGGTCATACCCGGGAGCCCTGACAAACTGTATCCTTTCTAAAATTTTAGTGAGCAATCATCACGGCTGTTTTGTATCCAGAAAATCCCTCCATGTTAGCCGATGTGTCCATTCACACACAGACTTTTTGCAACGTTTAGTGGCAGGAGAGTTTAGAGGCAGGAAAAAACAAATCCACTGCCAGTGCGCCCAGGAGTAGCAACGTTTTGGCAGACAAAAACACTTGTCTAAATACATGTTAATGCTAGGCTCGTTTAGCGCTTGAGCGTTAATTTAAATGGCCAGAATAAAGTATTATTATTATGGCCAATTAAATGAATTACTGCCCAAGCACTTGACACCTGTAAACGCGCCTAAATGCTTAATAATTGTAAATCATAAAATTGTTAGACACTTTTACTTTTAGTATCATGTGTTCTTTTCTGCCAAAACGCTGCTGCCAGAAGGAAAAGCTTTTTCAAAACATCCTCTGTGCATGAGGCCTGAATGCTCAGTTTTTGATACAATGTGCACTACATAATCAGTGCAAAATGTAAAAACTCACATATGTGGTGTGCCACACACACACTCAGGAAAAGTAGCAGAATGTTTTTGGGTGTTATTATAAGTATGCCCATAAATGTATTTGTTTATTTAACCAAAGAAATGTAGCTGAACACAAAAGGATGGCTAAGCGTGGGCTTTCTAATCTCAAAAAGATGTCATATGATGTCCTCCCAGTCGCACACGCCCTAGTGGCTGGGTTACAGTGCGATCTGTCATCCGCTGTGTCCATCAGACACAGCGGATCAAAGATCATTGTACCAAGCCGGGACCGGTAGCCATGTGATTACTATGACCAATCACAGTGATCACATGACAGTTGTACACAATTAATGCCTTTCATTTATAGCCATTCATTGGGGTTTATTTACTAAGGCTGGAGAGTGCAAAATCAGGCTCACTTCTGCATAGAAGCCAATCAGCTTCCAACGTCAGCTTGTTCAGTTAAGCTTTGGCAATAAAACCTGCAAGCTGATTGGCTTCTATGTAGAAGTGAGCCTGATTTTGAACTCTCCAGCTTTAGTAAATAAACCCCATTGTGTATTATTGTGGTGATCTTTGTGGTTGGTCATGGTGATCAGACAGGGCCAATCACAGCACATCTGTACCATGTGATAGCTGTGGCCAATCACAGCTATCACAATAGTACACACTGGAAACAAATGATTGCCATGCATAAAATTGATTGCTTATACAAGTGACCATCATTGTTATAAACAATCATAGTGTAAAAAAAATAATCCTGATCACATCCCCAGAGTAGTTGTCACGTACCTACTGACGGTTGCTCTATGGATCCACAGACCGGGATTCACCAGGGCGCCAAGTCTAACCCCCAGTCTGCTTGTTCACCAGAGCTCCTGATGGTGGGGATGGACTTGGAGCAGGCTGAGACCAGGTCGCAGCCCCTGGGTACACCCAGCTGTAGTAGAGGAAAATGCCAGTGGCACGTAGCTGGATAAGAGCCTGATGTGAGGAGGCTGAGCAGGCCTTGACAGTAATAGATGGATCCGTGCAGGATGGATGGACGGAACACACTGTGAACAGTAGCAGAGTCAGACAGATCGGGTCGGTATCAATGGAGGCAGAATGGAACAGAGCAGCAGGCAGAGAATCGTCGGGTCACAAGCCAGGTTCAGCAACAGGAGATCAGATAATCGGGGACAGGCAGAAGAATGGTAAAATGAGCCAGGAGTCAGGGCAGGAGATGGTCAGCAGTAATCAGGATCAGGCAGGATTCGGCAACAACAAGATACTCTCACAGGAACAGGATAAACAGGAACAAGACCATACGGCAATGTGAGCATTGCAAGAGCCAGTTTAAATAGCCCGCCCGGCGCCGACAGGCACGCCTGGGTCCTAGTGCCTGCCCGGCGCCGTCATTGGTGACAGGCTCGTCTGGGTCCTAGTGCCAGCCTACCTGTAGGTCTTGTCGGGATCCTATGCATGTGCAGATTCGTGCGCCGCGGCGATCTTCTCGTTCCCTGATAGTAGTACAGTGTCACTATGGTCGTACTACACTGCTCTGGCCACAGTATGTAAAAGCAAAATGTAGAAAAAGAAAAAAATTGTAAAAAACAAATTGTGTACTATCAGAACACCACTGAAATCATCCCTAGAGCTGGCGTGTGTTCCACCACCCAGAAATCTCCACAATGGATGTAACGTGCAATAACCACGCCCCTGCATGTTTCGTCCAGTGCCAGACATCCTCAGGAGGAGTTACTGCATGGCTCTCCTACACTGTCTAAAGCTCAGAAGATGAACCCTTTAATTAGCTACTACCAATATACCCTTTGCTGGCAACCATGTTCTCGTTTGCATGCTTATATCCTTCTACCTCTTTTGATATATTTAGACAATAATTCTGCATCAGTACAAACATTAATTTAAATTAAAACTTTATACAGACATTAATAAAATTACATTGTCCTTCCACCTAATAAGGAGACAAAGGTATACAAAATCATATTTCCTTGTAAACATCATATTCTTTGCAGTTTAGTTAGCATATATAATATAATCCTAATCTCGCTAAGCACGAAAATAAAAAAATTAAACTTTTTAGAATATAAAATTGGACGTTATGTAAAAGCTAGATCCATAAAAATTACACATCACTAAAATCAATCAAATGCATGTCACCTAAAAATTTTAAAATGAGAGATATAACAGTTAAGATCAATATCTACATATAACCCTGTAGCGCTGACCACCTCCTGGCCCTTTAAGGGCTCTAAAAGCCGTAAAGTGGAGGCGGGCCTTTGGTTAATGTGATCGCTGTGATTTGCTGTCACATTGGTCACTCGATTGGAAAGCTCCTGATCGCAAGTATGCATCAGGAACTTACCAATTACCGCCGGCTACTGTACTGGGAGCCTGCAGGGACTGTGCTCTAAACACGGTAAGTAGTTTTAACAGTGGCCGCATGTATGCGACCTGTTAGCATCAAGGCCCACCCACTGAGGGGCTTCATATATGCATGTGGCCAGCTTCAAGAGTTTAATCCTGCCATGTTCACTGTGTCTAACACCAAAATCCAGCGAGTTTCATTCTGAGAAATACTTTTTTTTAGGTTATTACCATGCCAGTATTTTTCCTATTTATCTATAGCATAAATATTTAGACCTCATGGATCTTTATTATGTACAAGTCTAAAATGGTAAAACACACTGTGTTTTTTATAACCCTTTATAATGCTGTTAATATGTATATTGATCCTGACTGATAGTTTTCTGATTGTCCTCCCTACATACTGGAGCTCACATGGACACTGCAGTATGTATGTGACATATCTACTGTCACAAGAAATTAATTTTTTAATATGATATTTTTGTGATGTGCTCCTAGAAGTAAATTCTATTTTTTCTTTCTTTATTTGAAATTGATTTAGATTAATCTCTCAGAATGAAACTCGGTGAATTTTTCAGTTAGACACACTGAACCCAGCAGGATTAAACAAATACTTAACTGTTTTATCTCTAATTTTTTATTTTTAGCAGTGTTCGTTTTCTATTTAGTTTTAGTCATAGTCTTTTGACTAAAATGCCATTTTATTTTTAGTTGTATTTTAGTCATCTGAATTGTTTTGGTTTTAGCCATATTTCAGTCGACTAAAATTTCCTACATTTTAAGTGACTAAAATCTCTATTATACGTATTTTAGTCGACTAAAATCTGTTACATATTAGTCAACTGAAATATAATGGGTTTAGATTTTTTAACACTGTGCCTCCTGGCCCTTGAAGAGGTTTCTGATGCCAGGAGGCAAGGTGGGGTTTATGATCATATGACTGCTGTGATTGGCTGTCACATAATCATAAAGCTCCCAATCGCAAGTAGCAATCGGAAGCTTTCCTTTAGGTGCAGGTAACTATGCCAGGAGCACACAGGGCGTACGCTCTCTGCACAGGTTTGTTTACATTTGGGAGCACAAATATGAGGCTTCTCTGCATCAAGGCCCACCCACCAAGAGGCCGCATTTTTGTGTACTTGGCACAAACAGGTTAACCTGTAATGCATTATTTCAGCATTCCTCTAAATTCCCAGACTCATTATATACTCCTGGAGTCTGATTAATGGACTAGTAGGAGAGAGGACAATGCAATTTCATTAATGTCTGTATAAAGTTTTAATGTTTACTAATATATGTATTGGTGCAGAATTATTGTCTGAATATATCAAAAGAGGTGGAAAGATATAGGCATGCAAATGAGAGCAGGGTTGCCGGCAAAGTGTATATTGGTAGCAGGCAATCAACAGGTTAAACTTCAGAGATTTAGACAGTGAAGGAGACCTGTGCAATAACGCTTGCTGAGGATGTCTGCCATTGGTCGAAACATGTAGGGGCATGGTTACTGCACATTATATCCAGTGTAAAGGTTTCTGGGCAGTGGACGCACGCCAGCTCTAGGGATGAACTGAGTAGAGCAGTAGAGTTCTTATAGTACACAAGCAATTTTAGGGGCCAGATAAAGTGTCACCCACACACGTGAGTGGTATTTTAATGTTGATTTTTAATAACGTTTGCCAGTTTTACGCTATGGGACCCCGTGTGATTTATGTGCTTCTGTGCTGCCATGTCAGCATTACTGTGAAAAGAAAGAGCCGTGGATAGCAGTGGTAAGGTGGAAGGCTCCCCTACTGGCATGTGATACATAAACCAAAGTGCTGTCAGACCTTTATTCCAAATAAAAAGGTCATTTTTTTCTGGTGAGTGTGTTGAAACTCTGGGAAGAGCACTGAGAACACTTTATTATCATATACTGTATGTGTGGAGCACAAAGTGACACACAAAGAGTGTTTATTGTAGAGCCACAGAGACTAGTAAATGCACTTTATTTGTAAGCACTTTATTGAGTGGACTTTGCACAGTATTTGCTATAGACACTTTATGAATTATTTTGACTTAAACATTGATTATTGATGAAATGCACAAACGTCACATAGTTTATTGATTTATCTATTGATATATTTATTGATTTTTCAAAATTTGCACAGCATATGTTATGGACATTTTGACTGTTCTTTCTGCCTGGAAACTTAGAAAAGTCCATGGCGTCCAAAAAGCGTCCCTTTATGTCA
Source organism: Staurois parvus (assembly GCF_062004578.1). Taxonomy (NCBI): domain Eukaryota; kingdom Metazoa; phylum Chordata; class Amphibia; order Anura; family Ranidae; genus Staurois; species Staurois parvus. The sequence goes on along the minus strand of NW_028317901.1, from coordinate 3,964,228 downwards.
AAAGTGGTTTTAGACCAGCTAGAGAACAGCGATAGTAAATCAGAACCACTTGCAGAATTGAGTGATAATGATTTGTCGGGAAATTTGTCATCAGACACTGAAAACGATTTTGCGACCTTGCTCAGTGATGTGCGAACTTGGCGCTATATTTCAAATTTCAGTGTTTTTGGTTTGATTATATTATTGAATTAAATGTATGATTATTATATTATTATTTTTTATGATTATTTATTATCATTTATGATTTCGTCTTTCAAGTTTTGTCCGACCCGGGATGTTTACTAGACTCTTGTTCGGACAGATTTCAGTAAGTTATTCCTAAAAATGACAGGCCTACAATAAAAAAAATACATATTTCCATGCAAAATAATAGTACCGCTTTCAGCATCAAAAATCTGAAATAATCATACCGCCAGGGAGGTTAAGAAACACATGAAACACAAGGAATATTCTTGGAAATACAAAGCCCTGTCTCCCACAGTGGATGCATCAGCTTCCAGGTGTAAGGGCTTATCATTTTCAGCCTGTAAAGCTGATCTGCTTAAAAAAAGCTTGATTCAGAGTGTCAAGAACTTCCTTGGTTTGGGGAGGCCAGTTCTTGGAATCAGCTCTCTTTGCAAGTCAGGGCAGTGAGGAGTGCCACCAAAGAGAAGCAGCACATGATATATTGGCAAGGATAATTTTTGAAGCCTAATATTCATTGGATGGCTTTCAGACTAGCAGATTGCCAGTTTCTTACTGCTGAAACCTTGTCAGGATCCATCCAGAGGGCTTGATTGGAAACAAGAAACAGTAATTCTTGCTGTTTGAAGAGACACTTCTCACCTTGCAAGCCTTTTCACATGTTTTGGTGGTGTTTGTGGAGATTAAGTAGCTAAGAATATAATTGAGATATACTACAGCACACACATACAGGAGATCCTAAAAGACTGCATTCATGAAATGTTGGAAGACTGCAGGTACATTGCATTAACCAAAGGGCATCACAAAGTATTCATAATGCCCATCTTAAGTGTTAAAGGTAGCCTTCTGTTTGTCACCCTCTTTTGTTTGCATCAAATTGTAGGCCCCTCAGATGATGTTTGGTGAAGATCTGAGCTCCACTTAAGCGATCAAACAACTTGGTGCTGAGGGACAGTGGATACTGATGTTTGATGGTGATAGCGTGCATACCCTCATAAGCAATATGCTATATTTCCTCCATCCTTCTTCACTACAAGAAAAGAAAATGTCTGGCTGGTGAGATGTATTTATAGAAAGCCTTTCTTTATATTTTCTGAGATTGCGTCTCGGGAATTGAGAGGGGATAGGTTCTACCACACAAAGGAGAAGATCCCGTGACAAGGTCAATGACATGGTCCAAAGGGTGGTGTTGCGGCAAGGTGTCAGCATTGCCTTTAGAAAAATATCAGGAACCAGTCGAGGAATCATGGTTTGGACCAATAATACTACTTTGGTAGCTGTAGGAGAAGAAAGGCATCAGACATGGAGAACTGTAAGACAGCCTTAAGAGTAGGTCAGTTTAAAATTGAGGAGTGTTGCTGCAGCCACAAAGGACCCAGGATGATAGACTCTTTCAACTGGACTGAGAAGGCAACGGTTTCCCTCTGCAGTTCTCTGATGGACATCTCTAAGAGGTCAGTTTGTAGGTGTATGGCACTACAATGAAGACAAGAGCCATCAATGGCTGAAACAAATAGCAGCACATTATGTAAAACAGCACACAGCTAACACTTTGATTGCCCCAGATATTAACCCCTTCCTGCCCAGTGTCATTAATACCGTGTTAGTGCTTTTTATTAGCACTGATCACTGTATTAACGTCACTGGGGATGTCAGTGGCAGTTAGTCAGTTCCCCACCAGTGCCAGAATGCCCGCCACAGTCCCGCTATAAGTCGCTGATCGCTGCCATTACTAGTATAAAAGAATAAAAATTAAAATTCCAGCATATATACCGCCAATTTTAGACTCTATAACTTCGTGTAAACCAATCAATTTACACGTATTGGGATTTTTTTTTTTAGCAAAGACATGTAGAATACATTTTGGCCTAAATTTATGAAGAAATTAGATTTTTTTTTTATTTTATTAGATATGTTTTATAGCAAAAAGTCAAAAACATATTTTTTCAAAATTGTCGGTCTTTTTTTGTTTATAGCGCAAAAAATAAATGCAGAGATGATCAAATACCACCGAAAGAAAGCTCTTGTGGGGAAAAAAGGGACATACATTTCACTTATGTACAGCGTTGCATGACCACATAATTGTCAGTTAAAGTAACATTTTTTGTGGGTACTTGTATGTTAATTCACCGGATTTATTTATATATATATATATATATATATATATATATATATATATATATATATATATTATATATTATATATTTAAATGAAACATATAAAAATATATATATATATAAATAAATAAATCCAGGGAATTAACAGATAAGTACCCACAAAAAATGGTCTGGTCAGGAAGAGGGGTAAATCCTCAGGAGGGTAAGTGGGTAATATCACTTTAAGCGATAGTGGGTGTCCATGGTATGTACAATTTGTAAGCATGTCTAAACAAACCCTAATAGCAACACAACACAGGCTGCACTGCCTTCCAATATTACCCGTTCTGGACTTTCCATGAGCAACTTACTTTCTGCCACCTATAACATGGCCCCTGCTACCTGTGTCCGGTCACTGGTACTAATCCAGACCTGATAAGCTGCTCGTTGTTCTATGTAAGCGCCTTTAAAATGACTTTGTACGGATCCAGACCTGATAAGTTGCTCATTGTACTATGTACTGCTTCCATAATGGCATTCCTTCTACATCGCCGGTAGCCCCCAGTCCTCCCTGCCTACCCTGCCACCTCCAAAATGGCACCTCACAGACTCCTCCCACTCTCGCTCGATCTCCTCTACCGACTTCCTCCTCCAACATGGCGGGCCAGCCGCGCCGGAAGCTCCGTGCCGTCGTCGCTCAGGTGGTGATGCGCTAACGTGCCCGTGCGTGACGCTACCGCCCCTTTGTTGGCTCAGCGACTGGAGCTGCGCGGTGTCTCCCCGAGACCGGTACCGGGGGAGGGGGGGTTGTCAGTCCACTGGGGAGGGGGGAAACCCGAGAGCGCGGGGAACGGCGCGGCTGGAGCGTGTACAGGAGGAAGAACAGCGGCGGAGCCTTCAACTCCTGGGGGGCGCGCAGTGACCGGAGCGGGAGCGCGCTCTCAGAAGGGGCGGTGATTCAGGGGCCTGAGGCCTGCCTGGTTCGGACACACCGGAGATAGCCCCCCGTGTGCTGAGGAGAGTCCAGGGAGCCGGGTCTGTTCACCGGACACAGGAGCAGAGAGGGAGCCCCGTGTAGAACGTAGCAGCCTCCTGTGCTGTTAGACAGGCAGAGCCTGGTGTGGGGGGAGCAGAGGCTCATTCATCCGGGTTCTAGAAGAGACACACTACGCCAGTCCTGACCCCAGCCAGCCCCATCTGCAGCCTTCTATTCCATTGTTTGTGTATGGGCACACACTACTGATCCAGGGTCCACCCTCTTAGCTGGGTCATCACCTCGCCCTGCCCCGGCCAGTCCTATGGACAGATGCCATGTTACGTAGCTAGTCAGGTATTTTTTCGTTTGTTAGGACTTTTACGGCGATCGTTTACACGGTGGGGACGTGACGCCTATTGATTTGTAACCGTCCCACCGCGACGAGAAGTCTAAAGTTTTTTTTTTCTTTTTTTCATCGCAACATTCACCGGGTGTAGAATCCTTTTAGAAAGCGCCCAGCGACATATCGGCCCGGTGTCCGGTCATAAAGTGTGTGCTGCCTGCAGACGTAGGAGCTTTGAGGCGTCCTCCTCTCATTGACATCGCTAGTCCCATCAGGATCGCCCGGGGTTAATTGTCTCGGTAGATTTCTGAAGAGACTAGGCTTGCGGTGGTGTGAGCTGTGTGTGGAGCCAAGGCCGCCTCCGTTGTTGTCCTTTATGCCGCCTGTGTCCTTGCCTCGGTGACACGGGACTGCCCAACGCACAGCGGCGGGGCTTCTAATTTCGTTTGCAGTATCGCTTCGCGTTTTCCACCTTGATCTCCGGTTGGGATCATGGACTCAGACGAAGGGTACAACTACGAATATGACGAAGACGAGGAGTGCAGCGAAGACAGCGCGGCGGACGAGCACGAAGATGAACTGGAGCTTGGAGAAGTAGAATTGGTGGAAGCTGGACTTGGTGGGTCGGAAAGAGCTGGGATATGCGGAGAAGGAGGAGTAGGTGTGCTAGGGCCCGGTCCTGGTGGAGAGGAAGATGAGGACTATCGATATGAGGTCCTTACGGCTGAGCAGATCCTACAGCACATGGTGGAATGCATCCGTGAAGTGAATGAAGTCATCCAGGTATCTTTTCATGGCAAACCTGTGTTTTGTTTATGAAGAGAAATGTTCAGGAAATGTTGGGATTTTTCTTTAGGGTACATATACATGGCACAGCGTATGCCCGAGAGCCGCAGGTGAAGCGTACAGCGGCTTCATAGACTTGAATGGCTTTATTCTGGTATACATTGGTACTTCAACAAGCCTGCACATGCATACAGACTTCTGCGACCCGAATGCATTAGGGTTTTTGTCTGTACGCATGCATAGGTTTATCAAGTATCCATGTATACCTGTGTACAGCCGCTCATGTCTCTGGGGTGGCTGTAAAGAGTACATGTAGGGAAATACGCCCAACCTGTATTTTGTGCAGCCCTGTGTATACACTTTTAAGGGCACCCAACTTTGACATGCAATTGTGTCCTTGCTGGCACTGCTTGTGTGTCCACTACTATGGGCTGCCTATAGGCAGCTCTGATGTAGATGCACACACATCTGCCGGTGGTTCTGCACAGAGGACAGGCTTAATCGTGAGTCTGAATGAACCCTAAACAATTTTACATATAAACGCCCCAGATGTGTAGTACAAAGTCATGGTATTCAGTTTAGGCAAGGAAAAGGATTCCAAAAGTTTAGTTTCCAGCTAACATTTTTTTTTTTTTACCATGCATTGTACTGGAACTTTTATGTGGTATGAATAAGCAGATTTAGTTTCTGACTCATGACAGGCGTGTTTGGTTAACATTAGTAATGTGTGGTCATTTTACCAAGAGGTATAAACAGCTCTCTGTCCAGTAGAGGGCAGTGATTACTTACACCTGTGTGTAATATAAAAATAGATATTTGTGTCTTCCCGTCATAATCCATCTTTTGGGTTCCTGGCTCCAGGGTTTTGCTTGCCTATTTTGGAGTTAGAGGTATTGCCTGGTTATTCGTTTCGTCTGCCTTTGTGGCCTGACCAAAGTGATAGGAAACTAGATATTTACAATACTGTGCAAAAGTTTTAGGCCCGTGTGAGGACATGCTGTAAAGTTAGAATGCGCTCAAAAATATATTTTTGTTTACTTTTATCAATTTACAAAATGAAAAGTGAGCGAACAGAAGAAACATCTAATCAAATCAATATTTGTTGTGACTACCCTTTTGACTTTAAACCATCAAAAGTTTTTTTCTAGGTATATTTTCACACAGGTTTTTTTTAAGGCCAACTACTGCGGCTATGGTCCTCCATATTGCACAATCAGTGGTGTCCTCAATGCTGAGAAATACAGGCAGATATGCATCCATCATTCCATACCATCAGGGAGGTGTGTGATTGGCCCCAAATTATTCTACAGCAAGACAACGACACCAAACATACAGCCAGTGTCATTAAGAACTATCTTTGGTGGAAAGAAGAACAAGGAGTCCTGGAAGTAATGGTCTGGCCCCCACAGAACCCTGAACTCAACATAGTCTATCTGGGATTACATGAAGAGTGAGAAGAATTTGATGCAGCCTACATCCACAGAAGACCTGTGGTTATTTCTACAAGTTGTTTGGAACATCTTGCCAAGTTCCTTCAACAACTGTGTGCAATTGTACCTAGAAGAATTGATGCTGTTTCTTCTGTTTGCTCACTTTGTATTCTGTAAATTGAAAAAAAAAGAAACAGTTAAAATAAAAGCAGCCCTGACATGTTATCAACCACCTTCAAGGGAAGGCACCTTATGGTGTTAGTCTTCACATTCATATCTGTGGAACCTGCTTTGGATCCCTGGCTGTACAAGGAACTTCAAATTCTGAATAAAGTTTGCCATATACCCATCAATTTTTTTCATTCAGCCTGCTGTCTTAAAGTGTTACTAAACCCACAATCGTAAAATCAGTCTGTATATGCAGTAAAGCATGCTTGTTATACTCACTGTGGAACCTAAGGGGTTAATCATCTGCTTTGTGTAAAAAGGCCATTTGCTCCTGTCTTCTCTGCCCCTTCTCTTGTTCAGATGTCCACGTCTTATCTCCTGATAAGACAAACTGAACCCATAGCCATTCTGCACATGCTCGGTTTAGTGTGTATTGCTAGAGAGGTTTTTTTTTTCTTGGGAGGTTTTTTTTTCTTGGGAGAGTGATTGTGATCAGCACAGGGCCAATCGGCACTGTCCAGACAGAGGTCAGGGGTTTTGCATCCTCCTAGAGCGCAAAGAAAACTCCTCCAAGCTTTAACCAGTGCTCTGCTGGACACTGATAGAAGACACAAGACTGCTCTAACTGCTGATGAGAAAAGGTATTTAGCAGTTTATATTTACTAAAATAATTGCACTTCCATGTTCTGTGTACTGTGGGAGAATGCAGCATCCTGGGTTTAGTAACACTTTAACAAACAAAATCTAACAGGTTCTTCCATCCATGCTAAACAGTACAGATAGAGGAATCTCTAGTTGCAGATATTATATTTTGACAGCTTGTCAGCGTCTGGCTGTCATCCAAGTACCTGAACAGTGCCTGCATGGTTCGATTTGGCAGTTTAAGGATGTTGGGCGTATTGGTACCAACTGGGCCATCCACTGTCCAAATTTTGGCTAGTTCATCAGGAACCAGCCTAAGTCGGTTCTTCTACTGTCCTCACCAAGGCCAGTTCTTTGCCGATCTTGGGGTCCCTGGCACTGCCATGATAACTGGGAATCCTGTTGTGAATCCTTGCGGCTTCATAGCTGCAGCCTTCTGGGATTTGTGACGCGAGTATTCATGTACAGTCTGGGCCTTGAATCCTTAAGGATTCCACAGGGACATCAATATGTATTTGAAAAATAACACATCATGTACTTGCAGGCACCCCAAGTTTTCACTTGAAAACAGTAGGTAACTACATCCAGACCTAGGAGAACCGTCATTAAGGTAACTTGTAAACCGCAAAAGTTAGGAAGTTTTACTTTTAATCAGATAAAAGCTTTATTTAGTAGTAGAGACATGGTAGATGACATTTTATTTTCCAAAGAATAAACTGACATGTTTTTTTCTTTTATAAACTACAGTTTTCACTTTTTTTCCTTTGTTTCTCAGTGCTGCTGATCTTCTTCAGCTCTTTTGCATTAACTTCATACATGCATGCAATCCGGCAGTTACTGGTCTTTTCTCAGAGTTTTTCTGATGGTGATAGCGAAACGTGTCTGCGTTCTGCATTTTGGCATGGCTGTTTTTTTGTCTCTACCAGAAGCCTAAGGGATGGGGTGCCAATGTAAGGGGAGCATTTAGGAGACAGGGAGAAAATGTTATCGCCACATAAAAGGAAGTGCCTGAACAAGGACCTTTGTGGCAGTATTACCAGGTATTTTAATAAAAGCTGCAGATTTTAAAAGATTGAGACTGACTCTTGAAATTACATTAATGGATAAGTTCACTTAAAAAAAAAAAAAAAAATCAATAAATGCAGGTTAAAAAAAAATGTGCATTTACTATTTTTTTTTTTCTATTTTGTTGGAGCGCCGTAAGTATTGCACCAGCGATCAGGAGATTACTGGTGCCATGCAGGACTCCTGCGAACCTAGAGTTCCACTTGCAGTGTAATGAGCACTGATTGGGTGCTTGTTAGGAAAGGGGAGTGTCTGGCTTATCCTTTAACCCTTTCGCTGCCAGTCGTTTTTGTGTTTTTTTGCACAAGATTTAAAAAAATCATTTTAGCCTGAAGATTACGCAAAACCTCCAAACATGATATATTTTCTGACATCAGAGATCCTAGAGAATAAAATAATGGTAGTTCCAATTTTTTTGTGTTGCATGATATTACTGCAAAATTTCAGTAAAAAATACAAGTCAGTTAATTTTAGGGCACAAATAAAAGCAATAAGTTACCCTATTTTTTTGTAAAATATAAAAGATGATGAGGTTCCATCGAGTAAATAGATATCCAACATGTCAAACCTTAAATTTGTGTGCACTCGTGAAATGGTGACAAACTTCAGTATCCTATATTTTCTATAGGTAATGCTTTTAAAGCCCCTTCTAGGTCAATATAGTGTTACGGAGGAGGTCTGGTGATATGTAACGTGTATCGCAATCGACCTTGGACTGTACGCCCCTTGGGGTTAGGGACTGATGTGAATGTACAATGTGTCTGTAAAGCGCTGTGTAAATTGATGGCTCAAGTTTATATGCGTAGGCGCCCCAGTGTGTGCTTTTATGTTTGTGCGTGCGTATATGTGGGGGGCTCAATTTTTGTGGGGGGTGAGGGATGTTATGTGCTTGGGTGTGACTTTAATTTTTTACAACAAAATTAAAAAAAAAAATTTTTTTCATCACATAGGGGACCCTATGTGATGATTTTTTTGTGACAGGTTCTCTTTATTGAGACATCCAAGGTCTAAAAGACCGTGTGCTCACCTGAATGTTATGCAGTGCAGTGCACATCACACTTCATTACATTCTTTCCCGGCCTCAATTGCTGGGAATCTCTCAACGGGGACCCGAAAGTGACATAACGTCACTTCCAGGTCAGGACAAGAAGGGGAGGGAAGCGGACATGTCCGCTGTCCTCCCTCCCCTCTAGCTGCTGGCGATGATCCAGTCCCGGGTCTGCAGATGGGCAAGCGGAGCCAGGAGACAGTGGGCGGAGAGGCTGGCACTGTGTGGAAGCATTCTTGCAGCAGCTCTGCCGCCCGAATGCTTCTACTTGACAGGTGAGCCCTGCTGCTTGCCCACTGAAGGTTAAAAAAAACTACCTGCAATGTGCCCGGAACTACATGTCCTGGGCACCTGGCGATAGGAATTCACCATTCCTGTATGTGTATGTATGAATGTAAGTTAGGGACCTTAGACTGTACGCCCCTTGGGGGTTAGGGACTGATGTGAATGTACAATGTGTGTGTAAAGCGCTGCGTAAATTGATGGCACTA